>NC_079147.1:100514937-100687937 GCF_945859685.1 Eupeodes corollae
CTCCCAAACTATATATGAATACACAGACCATACCTACCTCTATATTACATGAAGTAGTGTAGTGGACGATGAATAGCAAGATATTGCCCTTAAAATATTATGTATATTCTCTGGCCCGGCCAGGCATAACTCAAACTTCCCATATGCATCCGCATGTATCGTGGGAACGGAGAAGTTGAGACAGATACTTCCTTATTCCTATGGGTTAGGTAAGCACTTGCCTTTTTGGTTCTTCCCGTTCGGTTCCTTCCTCGCTCCCTTTGCCGACTTCTCTCTCCCTTTAGGTATATGGTATAATGTTGGTGATATTTCACCAGACTATTATTTACGATTATTGCAATAATTATGCTCCTTATAGTGTAGAGTATCTTTCCATAGCCTGAGCAAGACACCTAGGATATGATATACCAGGCTTGACGGTGAATTCAAGCACTGCGACTGCAAACTTCTCTACGGGTTTGGGTTCTCTGGTCGGTTCGGTCGGTTCTATCTTCTTCTATGGGTGAACTTATAAAAAGACTAAAAAGTGAGTGGTCTTCTTCATATATACCATTTTACCATTTGCAAGAAGTAACACACATAGTGGCCTGTACTTGGTTTGTATATTTAATTTATAGCCTTTTGGCAAGTGATGCAAAACGCACAAGCCCAAAACACACATAGCACACTCACTCCATAAAGTCCTTTACTCGTTTAGACCAAGGAGGATTTTAACTATGAATTTCAATCGAAAATTTACGAAAACCCACTCAAGAAGGATTACGTTAGCAACAACTACGAGTACAACAGATGGAGGGTAAAAATTCTACATAATATTAACGTGAATTTCATGTGAGGAAGAAGGAGGGAGATCTGGGAAGAGATCGAGATGACTGCAGAGGTGATAGCATAATGGATGCAATAAGATGAGGTGTTTCCTAACTCTTAACAACATGTTTTAACATATACCATCATCAGAGATGAGAAAGGTCGAAGCGTGTTGCTAACGTTTAGTGCCGGTATTCCCTGACTATACCCATCATACGTATACGTTTCCATGTAGCTCGCCCTACACCCCTATATGCCAGCTCTCCTAACAAGAATGTATAGATGTAGGTATAAGCTTTTCTCCAAGGACATTATTTTCCAAGAAATTGCTCCTAATTTAATGTGTTTAGTTGTTGCTTTGTCGTGTTGATTTTGGCTTTAATTAATGGTAGAACTTGCAAAGTAAGAGTTATATAGTCTGATTTTGAAATGCTTAAGTTTTGTAATTTAAAAGGTACTATTACATAATTTAGTGTATGTTTAGGGAGGTATAGGGTCCTACCTATACTTGTGCTGGGAGGAAAGTTTCCGTGTCTAGTTGAAGTACATAATGGGAAAAGCTTTAAAGTGTTGTTGATTCAATGAAATGTATTGCAATGAGAAAAGAAAGGTCAAAATAATGCAAACGATTTATTTTAAATGCTGAGTACAAATTGGTGAGTTTAAACTTTATGCTCTGTTAGAAAAATGACTTTTTGTAAATTTACATACATGTTATTTTAATCAAAATTCTTTAAGGAAAAACAATTTTGGGAACTACCGTTTTTAGACTTTACAATCATTTGAGTTTTCAGTCTGTTAGCAATTCTTTTTTTTATGATTAAATTGTAAGAACGTTTAAAATTCTATTTATGTTATATTAAACTAGCGACGCATACAAATTAAAATTTTCACTTTAGGGAAGCCTTAAGGAAATAAACTATTGAAGTATAAGTTGTTTTTCGTCGAAATTTTCGGGGATTAAACGAAGTAAGTGCGGCATTCTTAAACGTTTTTCTGAAATTAACTCCTACTCTTACGTTCTTGCGGTGAACATCGGGTGCCTAGTTCCTCATTTAAGAGATAAGTTTTTAACCCCAGTAGAAAAATGTTGGTGGTACCTAACGAAAGAGGGGTAGAGATATTGCTACTTAGGCACCTTTAGTTATCCAGACAGCAGCAGAGGTATTCCCGAGCTGGAATAAACAGTGGCGTCTCCAGTTTTTTTGTATGGGCCTTCTACGACATATTCGGAGCCCAGTCCTGTAAGGAGCGTTTTAGACGGCTCCACTTTCTTGGAGTTATACTAAGGATATGACCCTCCAGGTTAGGGGTTGTGCCGTCTGTGTGACATTCTGACCACGCACAAATATCTTAGTTTCGAAGCACCAACAAGCATATTATGAATGTATTACCGCCATCCAAGAAGTGCGATGGGATAGGCCGGAAAATCGAAACTAAAAGACTACGATGTGTACTACGGCGACTTCTACCGAGAACAAAGGCAGCGTCTATTTGGGTGTGGATTTGTAGATGGAACTAGACTCACGCAAAAAGTCTTGAGTGTGATCGAGCGCATCACAACAATTCGCATCAAGGCTAAATTCGACAACAAAAGCCTAATATGCGCGCATGACCCAACAGAGGAGAGAGATGAAGACACCAAAGAGCTAATGGACAAGAAATATGAGCAGTGCCCTGACTATGACATTAAAACTGTCTTAGGAGATTTTTATGCCAAGCTAGGAAGAGGAGACATCATTGGTGGCATAATCGGGAGATACAGCCTGCACGACATCAACGCCGACAACGGATTCAGGCTGGTCGATTTCGCTGCGGGGCGAGACGTTCTGGTAGCTAGTTAGCAGTTCACACATCTCAATATCCAGAAGGGGTCATGGAAATCGACGCACGATACTTCTCCAGTATCCAGGATATCCGAACATTCCGAGGGCCAACATTGACTCGGACCACTACCTCGTTGTAGCCAAGGTACGGCTACGGATATCCCGATCCAAGCCAAAACAACTAAGTACTGTGAGAAGATCCGACGTTAAATGGCTACAATCGCAAGAGACTGTCATGTCCTTTTCCGATCGAGTCTCTAATAACCTCTTAAGGAGTCCTATGCTGCCTGCATTAAGCATTGAAAACCAGTGGCAACATTGCGGCGCTTCACAGGAGGACCAGAGCTGCTCGCGAGCTTTACGGTCAGAGGAGGAGAGAGGAACACCTGCTTCTTAGACGGAAAAAAAGAGAACATGAGAAACGCGCCATCGAGGAGGTAGAGGGATGTCACAAGAGGAATGAGGTTCGTAAATTTTACCAAATGGTAAAAAGAACCTCCCAAGCCACGAACCAAAGCCTGTAAAGACGATCAGGGGAACATCATTGTAGAACCGCAGTCGATGCTGAGAATATGGAAAGACCACTTCTCCAAATAATATAACGGCGATGACGAACCGAATTCCGCTGTAAGGGAGATAGAACCACTCAACCTCGGCGACGCAGATCAACAATTCTGCCTACCCGTCCTTGACAAAGTGTAGAAAGCTTTATCTTAACTTAAGTCAAACAAAGCAGCTGGAGCTGACGGCATCGCTGCCGAACTATCCAAAGCAGCAGGCGATGACTTCGTAGAGAGCATGTACCAACTCATCTGCAAAATGTGGTCGAAAGAAAGGATGCCCGATGAGTGGAATCTCAGCATAGTGTCCCCGATACATAAGAAAGGAGACCCTCTAAACTGCGCCAACTACAGAGGCATCAGTCTCCTTAACATTGCGTATAAGATCCTCTCTGCCATATTATGTGAACATCTGAAACCAGTCGTCAACAACCTGATTGGTCCTTATCAGAGTGGCTTCAGACCAGGAAAGTCCACTATCGACCAAATATTCACACTACGGGAGATATTGGAAAAAACCCAGGAGCTTCAAATCGATACCCACCATCTCTTTATCGATTTTAAAGCCGCGTATGACAGCATCTATAGGGAAGAGCTCTACCGAGCAATGTCTAGTTTTGGCATCCCTATCAAGGTCGGAAAAGATCTTACAGATTCATTTGATGTCAAAAATGATTTTAGACAAGGGTTATGCACTGTTATGCGACTTCTTCAACATCGTTCGGGAAAGAATTGTGGAAAACTTAACCGTCAACACTAGAGGCACAATCTTCCAAAGGTCGATCTGACTTGTTAATGACAGATGATATTGACATAAATGGAAGATCAAAGCGTGATGTCAGTGGAGCGTTTTTGAGCATTGCGACGGAAACGAAGAAGATGGGTTTAGTGGTCAATGAGGGCAAGACCAAGTATATGCTGTCATCAAAAAAGGGCACTGAACAAAGACGTCTTGGACAAAACGTCACTATGGACACATATAACTTTGAGGTATTTGACGACTTAGTCTACCTAGTCACCGCTATTAACACAGTCAATGATACCTCTTTCTTTGGACTTAGAAGGCAATTGAGAAGTAAAGTCCTATCTCGAGCATCTAAAATCACCATCTATAAGAAACTCATCATCCCGGTTCTCATTTATGGCGCTGAGGCCTGGACTCTGTCAAAGAAAGATGAGAGCGTCTTAGGATGCTTCGAGAGAAAAATTCTTCGGGTTATTTTTGGTCCCGTATGCATAGATGGAGAATGGAGGAGGAACTGTACGGGCTGTATAGCGACACTGACCTAGTTACAGGAATTAAAGTCTAATGGCTTAGATGGCTAGGTCATGTAGAGCGGATATACATCAACGCTCCGGCCGGGAAGGTCTTCAAATCTAATCCCGAGGGACGACGCATTAGAGAAAGACCGTACTTAGGTCCCACACGCAGGTGGGTGAATACATCAACCAACTCAGCCTGCGAAACTGGAGACAGGACCGAGCTGGGTGAAGACGCATTTTGGTTGATGCCCACGTCCGCCCTAGACTGTAGTGGGACCTTAAGTAAGTAAGTAAATAATTTAAAAAGTATATGGTGATACAATTTACAATAATTGAATTATTTTGTAATAAGATTTTGGAACTAGGTTTTTAATAATTTATGTTTTTCTATACATGACCCAAGGACAAAAATTCTCCTTTCGGACAATTTTTAAAATAGTCTACTTCATCCCCCTTAACCCTCTCTTGACCCGGTCAAAAATAATAGAACTTTGAACGTATGAATAAAGTTTTCCCCGAAATTGAATTTTTCCAAAGTGAAAATCTAAATTTCGTGGACTAGCCCAGTTTACAAAGCTTTAAACTTATTTTTGAGCTGAACGCTTACTTTCGATACAGGAAGCCAGATTATTCATCCGATAATGAAATTCAAAAATAGATATTCAAAGTACTGTTTTCTTACCTATGTATCTGCTTACTTGTCGGGAATTGAAAGCTGCACTAGAGATCACGAATGCAACATTGCGAATTCTATAATCTCCCCTATTATTTTCAATTTAAACAATTCTTTTATCAGACAGCTTTAAATTGTATTCACGTTTTTTACATACCTGCAGTTAAATAGTGGGTACTGTTCCGTATGCATTAATTAATACGACTTTTTATATTTTATAAATGAATGCAAAGAATCCATCATTGTGTACTGGATATCCATCAAGGGCCCCAAGGCGCCTTAGCTATACACAACACATCCATATCTACTTTCTAAATGGAACATCCATATGAGCCATGACTGTGACGATGACGACAACGAAAACGACGACGACGACGACGTTAACTTAAAAAACATTAATTGCAATAAGTAAAGTTTCTAATATTTGCACAATGTAATATGTTATATTTATTAATATAGTACACCCCCAGATTGCGAATGAATTTAATTTACTATAACATACTTATTCCTGGTTGACTTCCTTCCTTCCTTTCTCCTTTAGCTGATGTTTAAGTCCTTTATGTGGGTGTATATTTTACCTTAGGGAAACTCCTCAATCCATCCACCTACCCCCCCTCACCCCCTCACATACGTACGGTACCTTCGACGGTCTGTCGACACAAAGATGAAAAGCAAGTCTAGCACGACTAATTAAAAAATCATAATAATTAACTTTTGAGAATATGTGCAATTAGGGCACACAAGCACCAAGCACCAAGTCGAGTTTGAAAAACTTTGTTGCGCAATAATAAAACAATATAAATTCATACACACATATAAACACATACACAGGGTGGGTCGAAAGTGAATTCTTAATTTAATGTGATAACTACTTTTATACATTAAGAGATTATTGAGATTTTATTTTTAACCGCACATGAAGAATGTGTTTTTCCCTCTCATTTTAATACTCTCCTCAATAATCGCTCGCTATTTTTCTTACAGTCGCATTGTGTTTAAAATAAGACAGGTTAAGGGTATTTACAACCCCTTCAGTAACTGTAAAAAATAAATGTTTTATTAATAAATTTATGTGAGAAACACAAGCCGTTCGGATTCGGCATAAAACTTTAGGTCCCCACCATCTTTGACAGTATTGCTCCCACACAGGAATGGCTAAGAGTTGTAAATCACTAGGCCCTAGTTCTCAAAGGTTCGTTGTGTCACCTAATTTATTTATTTACTGAATATAACGTCCCTAAATTGAGCACCAGTTTAATGCTCTTAGAATCCCACTTCGTAGGACATCTAGACTTAAGGCCTGCCTGGATTTTAGCACAAATAATCTACTTCAGTTACCAGACAGTGGTGGGTTTAGTTAAGCACAATTAATCATTCAAGTAAGACCCACAGACAAAAGTCTGGTTCAGTAAAGTTTCACTTAGAAGAGCTTTGTGGAGGTTTTTCTGGCAATTTATCCAAGTTAATCTTCCGTGATTTTTTAAAATTATAAAGAAACTTCTGACCCACCCTATATATGCATTGGTATTATATTTATACTCGTACACTTGGTAAAATTAAAAGACCATAAAAAAAGGAAGTAACACAGAGTGTTGTATTTGTGCTATTATTATATTTTTATATGAAAAACAATAAGTCTCTCGAAAAGCAAATTCCAATGTAACTGTGCCAACATGAAGCAATTAATATGTTGAACACTTTTTTTAAAGGAGTCTATAAACAAAAGGAATTAACTTACCTATTGAAATTAAAAAAAGAGAAGAAGAGCCTTTTAACACCATTTATTTATATGCTTTATGAAAGTGGGTGTACGGTTATAGGTGCCTCGGTTCTAGGTAGGGACACCTTTTTAAGGCTTTTTTCAGGTGAAATGCTTTTATTTTTATTTTTATAAGCGCATTGTTAAAAAGGTAACTTGAATTCCAGAAGAGGGGAGAATATAAGTCAAGATGGCTTAAAATTCTAGGTGTAGAAAATTATACACTCAAATATGACCGGGACCTATGATTTTTTTGGTGTTAAGGGACTGAATATAGTTTATAATATTGTGGGAATTTTCTATTTTAACATTCATTCAGTATAACGTATGCGTACTTAATTAATTAGCTTGAAATCTACATCATACATACAGTCAGCAATCAACTTTAATTGGTAATAATAAAATAATTTGATAGACAAGTTCAAGAGGACACAAGCGTCAACAGGATTTTCTCAAAGCCCACCTCTATCTATCATCTCCTACTCTCACATCCCCGCGGTGAACATCGGGTGCCTAGTACATAACTGGAGATTGGGTTCCAACCCTAGTGGAAAGTTGTTGGGGCAGCAAACGAGAAAGGAGAGGGAGAGGTGTTTCCACTAAGGCACCTCTCCTTATCCAGGCGGCAGTGGACGAATTCTCGAGATGGAATCAACGGTGGCGTCTACAGTTCCATAGTAAGGTTGAACTACTTAGTGAACACCTTATAGGGCTTCTTCGACATATTCGGAGCCCAGGCCTGTAAGGAGGGGTTTATCCGGCTCCCCTTCCTTGGAGTTATACTAAGGATCTGGCAATCCAGGTTGGGGGTTCTGCCGTCGGGGTGACTTCCTGGCTACGTACAAAATACCAACAAGCCTCGGATACGGACGGATTCACTGTTGACAACCCACGCAAACGAAATAAGGACAAGGAACTTCGGAAATGTACGTGGAATGTTAGGTCACTTAACAGACCACGTGCAGCCGAACAATTAACGGAAGCCCTAAACTGCTGCAAGGGAGATATTACCACCATCCAAAAGAGAAGACATCTTTGGTGGCATAATCGGGAGATACAGCCTGTACAACACCACCTCCGACAACGGATTAAGGCTGGTCGATTTCGCTGCGGGGCGAGACGTTCTGGTAGCTAGTACGCAGTTCAAACATCTTAATATCCACAAGGGGACATGGAAATCTCCTGATCAATAAACCTTCAACCAGATTGGCCACATTGCGATCGACGCACGACATACACTTCTCTAGTATCCAGGATATCCGAACATTCCGAGAAACCAACATTGACTCGGATCACTACCTCGTTGTATCCAAGGTACGGCTACGGATATCCCGATCCAAGCCAAAACAAGGAAGTACTGTGAGAAGATTCGACTTTAGACAGCTACAATCGCAAGAGACTGCCATGACCTTTTCCGATCGAGTCTCTAATAACCTCTTAAGGAGTCCTATGCTTCCTGCATTAAGCATTGAAAACAAGAGGCAACATTGCCTTGCAGCCATCAGAGATGCCGCCTCTGAAGTGCTAGGTTTCACACGGCCACCACAGTGAAACCTCTGGTTTGAGGACGAATGCCGCCAAGCGCATGCAGCGAAACAAGAGGCATACAAAACGGCGCTGTATAAAAGGACTAGAGCTGCTCGCGAGCTCTAAGAGCAGAAGAGGAGAGAGGAACACCGGCTTCTTAGATGGAACAAACAGAGAGTATTAGAAGCGCGCGATCGAGGAGATAGAGGAATGTGATAACAGGAATGAAGTTCGTAAATTTTACCAAAAGGTAAGAAAAAACCTCTAAAGGGTACCAGCCACGAACCGAAGCCTGTAAAGACGATCATCATAGTAGAACCGCAGTCGATGCTGAGAATATGGAAAGATCACTTCTCCAATGATGACGAACTGAATTCCGCTGTAAGGGAGATAGAACCACTCAACCTCGGCGACCCAGATCAACAATTCCGCCTACCCGACCTTGACGAAATGAAGATAGCTATATCTAAACTTAAGTCAAACAAAGCTGCTGCAGCTGACGGCATCGCTGCCGAACTGCTCAAAGAAGCAGGCGATGACTTGGTACGGAGCATGCACCAACTCATCTGCAAAATATGGTCGGAAGAAAGCATGCCCGATGAGTGGAATCTCAGCATAGTGTGCCCGATACATAAGAAAGGAGACCCTCTAAACTGCGCCAACTACAGAGGCATCAGTCTCCTTAACATTGCGTATAAGATCCTCTCGGCCGTATTATGTGAACGTCTGAAGCCATTCGTCAACAACCTGATTGGTAATTATCAGTGTGGCTTCAGACCAGGAAAGTCCACTATCAATATCCACCATCTCTTTGTCGATTTTAAGGCCGCGTACGCCAGTATCTATAGAGAAGAGCTCTACAGAGCAATGTCTAGTTTTGACACCCCTGTCAAACTTATCCGTTTGTTCAGAATGACGATGGAGAATGCACGCTGCTCTATCAAGGTCGGAAAAGATCTTACCGATGCATTTGATGTCAAAAAGGTTTTAGACAAGGCTATGCACTGTCATGCAACTTCTTCAACATCGTTCTGGAAAGAACTGTGGAAAACTTAACCGTCAACACTAGAGGCGCAATCTTCCAAAGGTCCATCCAATTACTCGGATACGCAGATTATAATGACATAATTGAAAGATCAAAGCGTGATGTCAGTGGAACGTTATTGAGCATTGCGACGGAAGCGAAGAAGATGGGTTTAGTGGTCAATATGAGGGCAAGATCAAGTATATGCTGTCATCAAAAAAGGACACTGAACAACGACGTCAAAACGTCACCATGGACAGCTATAACTTTGAGGTAGTTAAGGACTTTGTCTACCTAGGCACCGCTATTAATACAGACAACGACACCAGCGCTGAAATCAAACGAAGAATAACTTTTCCAAATCGCTGCTTCTTTGGACTTAGAAGGCAATTGAGAAGTAAAGTCCTCTCTCGAGCATCTAAAATCACCATCTATAAGACACTCATCATCCCGGTTCTCATTTATGGCGCTAAGGCCTGGAGCCTGTCAAAGAAAGATGAGAGCGTCTTATGATGCTTCGAGATAGATGGAGAATGGAGGAGAAGATATAACGACGAACTGTACGGGATGTACAGCACTGACTTAGTTAGCAGAATTAAAGGCCAACGGCTTAGATGGCTAGGTCATGCAGAGCGAATGGACATCTACGCTCCAGCCCTGAAGAGCTTCGAATCCAATCCCGAGGGAAGGCGCAGTAGAGGAAGACCGCGACTTAGGTGGTGCACCCAGGTGGGAGAGGACCTCAACTGGAGACAGCTAGCTAGAGACCGAGCTGGCTGGAGACGCATGTTGGTTGAGGCCCAGGTCCGCCCCGGGATGTAGGGCTACCTTAAGTAAGTAAGTAAGACAAGTTGATCAAGTGTTCCTTACAAGTTCGTAGACGGACTTTAATTTGAAAAATTTTCCGTCTTGAATTATCCCTGAATCATTTAAGAAAATGATTGACTATGGCTTACAACCATAGAACAATTAGAAGTGTTTTCTAAATTGACTGTGAAAGTCGTCTCTAACAATGGGCTTTGTTACTGTTTTAGTGACTTTGTCAACAGGTTTAAAGGAAAAGTTTAAGGAAAAATAAATCCTTAGAATTCTGTAATCGTCATGAATAAAAACAAGCGACCCACACTCATAACTTCCCATCCTGTCTGTCGATTTGTCTTGCTTAAAACGTTTGTAACTTTTGTTAATTAATTGAATCATCCTAAAAATATTAAAAATTAATAACAATATTTTGCATATGATGAAATAGTTTGATTTCAAAATCTGTTTTTGTTAACGAGATTTTTAAGTCGTTAACCAATTTTTACCAATTTGAGTAGCATTTCTTAAAAGTTTTTATTTCTTATATCAAAACAAATACAAATTGGATGAATGAAATTGATTTGAAGTCAATACTTTCTATTATTTACGTGATATCTAGAACCAAACATCATTTTTACCAAATGCTCGTACTGTTTTTTGTAGATTTTAGTTTTTTTATGAAGAAAAACGGACTATTTGATTTTTATCAAAAACTCACTGAACATCGAAAACAATATTTTATGTAAGGTAAAATAAGTTTGAAACCAATATTTTGTTACTCAATTTCGAAACAATATTTTTTAAAAATTAAAACTAGTTTGAAGCCAATGTCTTGTTTTTTCAGTCCAAAATAAATTTTTATTAACGTTCATTAATTTTTTTGTAGGTTTTTATTTTTTGTTAGAAAAATTTCAATCCGAATTAGAAAACAATATTTCTTATAAGATAAAATAAGTTGAATGCCATAATCTAAAATTTTTAAAAAGATATTTGAGTCCAAATTCAATTTTTACCAACTTTGAGTAATGTTTTCTTAGGTTTTATTTTTTATAAATAAAACCTGTCAATTCGTTTTTTATTGAAATTTTAGTAGATGTTAAAAACGTTATTTTTCATTGCACAAAATTGTATTCGTAAAATTTGGGATGTGGCAAATTTTTTTTCAGTTTTTTTTTATTTATAAAAAATCAAAAAAATAAAATCATATAAAATTTAATTGAGGTCTCTAGCGTTTTTGGAAATTTTTTTAATAAGCAATTGTAAAAAAAAACACCCTCGCAATTTTCTTAAGAGCCCTTTCTGCATTATTATCTGTATAACAAAATTTATTTGAAGTCGTTATCTCTTCTGTTTCTTAAGGTATGGACGACGAAAAAAACTTCGCAAATGTACGGAAGTAGGAACTTATGTAAACACGCACGCACAGACATCTTTCTAAAAATCTTTTATTTAGATGTCAAAATTTTCAATTTGACAAATAGGACTTAGTACAATAACTTCCTATGAGAAGGTTATAAACGCTTTTGCTAAAAAGCTAAAAGGCGTTAGGTCTTTTTGCCCAAATCGTAAAATGCCGTAAAACCCAAATTGGCAACAGGGACCAACAAAGTTTTTTAAAAAACCACCGAAAAACAAAAGCGAAAGACTTTTCTAATTTTGAATTTGGGTTTTATGACAAGGGGTTGGTTTTGTGAGATTTACTAACTTCCCATAGGAAGTTATTGTAATGGGTCCGATTTGTCAAATTAAAAATTTTGACATTTCTCGACGATTCAAGGTCCCTAGAGTCGAAATAAAAGATTTTTAGAAAGATGTCTGTGCGTGCGTGTATACGTACGTTTGTACGTCCGTACGTCCGTACGTTCACGACGTTTTTTTCGTCGTCCATAGCTCAAGAACCAGAAGAGATATCGACTTTAAATAAATTTTGTTATACAGATAATAAGGCAGAAAGATGCAGAAAGGGCTCTCAAGAATATTGCGTGGTTGGTTTTTTTACTATAGCAGTTTGAAAAAAAGGTGAAAATTTTGGTTAACCCTAAATATCTTACGAACCAAAAACGCTAGAGACTTGAATTAAATTTTATATAATATATTGTAACATAATACCAAACAGGTATATTTTTTGAAAAAAATCAATATAACGGTTTTTTTTTTTAAATATATAAAACTGAAAAAAAAAATTTGTCACCTCCAAAATTTAACGACTGAAATATAATTTTATCTCTAAAACAATTTTGTGCAACGAAGAATAATGTTTTTGACATCTGATAAAATTTTGAGAAAAATCTAATTGACAGTTTTTTTATAAAAAATACAAATCTAAAAAAAAAAACATTACTCAAAGTTGGTAAAAATTGAATATCGATTCAAATATCTTTTCAAAAATTTGAAATTTAGGCTTCAAAATTATTTTATCTTATAAGAAATATTGTTTTCAACATTTTAAAGAATGTTGAGAAAAATCGAATTGACAGTTTTTTTTACAAAAAATAAAAACCTAAAAAAAAAATTATAAAAGTTGGTAAACATTGATTTTCGACTCAAATATCTTTTCAAAACTTTGAGATATTGGCTTTAATTTACTTTTATCTTTCAAAACATCTTATTGTCAACATTCAGTTAAAGTTTGAAAAAAATCGAATTGACAGTTTTTTTACAAAAAATAAAAACCTAAAAAAAAATTTATAAAAGTGGGTAAAAATTGATTTTCGACTCAAATATCTTTTAAAAAATTTTAAATATTGGCTTCAAAGTAATTTTATCTCATAAGAAATATTGTTTTCAACATTTGGTAAAATTTTTAAAAAATCGAATTGACAGTTTTTTTTACAAAAAATAAAACTCTAAAAAAAAACAATACTGAAACTTGGTAAAAATTTACTTTCGACTCAAATAGCTTTTCAAAACTTAAAAATATTGCTTTGAAACTTATTTTATGTCATAGAAAATATTGTTTTCGATATTCAGTAATTTTTATATAAAAATCCAACAGTCCGTTTTTTTCATAAAAAATAAACGGTGATTTTTTAAGAGCTTGAGAACTTTTAAAAAAAAAAAAAACGCATAAAATTTGCAAAATCTCATCGATTCCTTATTTGAAACGTTAGATTGGTCCATGACATTTACTTTTTGAAGATAATTTCATTTAAATGTTGACCGCGGCTGCGTCTTAGGTGGTCCATTCGGAAAGCCCAATTTTGGGTAACTTTTTCGAGCATTTCGGCCGGAATAGCCCGAATTTCTTCGGAAATGTTGTCTTCCAAAGCTGGAATAGTTACTGGCTTATTTGTGTAGACTTTAGACTTGACGTAGCCCCACAAAAAATAGTCTAAAGGCGTCAAATCGCATGATCTTGGTGGCCAACTTACCGGTCCATTCCTTGAGATGAATTGTTCTCCGAAGTTTTCCCTCAAAATGGCCATAGAATCGCGAGCTGTGTGGCATGTAGCGCCATATTGTTGAAACCACATGTCAACCAAGTTCAGTTCTTCCATTTTTGGCAACAAAAAGTTTGTTAGCATTGAACGATAGCGATCGCCATTCACCGTAACGTTGCGTCCAACAGCATCTTTGAAAAAATACGGTCCAATGATTCCACCAGCGTACAAACCACATCAAACAGTGCATTTTTCGGGATGCATGGGCAGTTCTTGAACGGCTTCTGGTTGCTCTTCACACCAAATGCGGCAATTTTGCTTATTTACGTAGCCATTCAACCAGAAATGAGCCTCATCGCTGAACAAAATTTGTCGATAAACACATTTCGAACCGAACACTGATTTTGGTAATAAAATTCAATGATTTGCAAGCGTTGCTCGTTAGTAAGTCTATTCATGATGAAATGTCAAAGCATACTGAGCATCTTTCTCTTTGACACCATGTCTGAAATCCCGCGTGATCTGTCAAATACTAATGCATGAAAATCCTAACCTCAAAAAAATCACTCTTTATTACACAATGAAATAAAAAAAGTCTTGAAAACTGGTCAACATTTTTCATGTATATAAGAACATAAAACTTTGTATTTTAGGGCTTTAAACTTTGTTGCTAAAAATATTACTTCTAACTAAGCACTGGACCAAGAATCGAAAATCCAGCCCTATTTAAATCGCTCAACACAAATTCATCAACTTTTTTCCAATTACCGATCCAGAGTGTGGATATGAGCAATAAAGCTTATACAGCTAAGTTGTATAAATAAATATTTCATCTAAGGATTTGTTAGTAATTTACCAAAATTCACCAAACAGATGTTTTCTGTCAAAAACAACTAAATTATTTTTGTTCACACAACTATGAATTAGGAAAAGCTTTAGGAATGCGTTAAATTATTTTTATTAGATCATTTCTGAGAGAAATACCAAATATTCAGGTTCTTACGAAATAACCTAGAATAAGAGATCAGCAATTTGATACTAAGTTGCCTTTAACTTTCTAAAACTCGTCTTCAATTCCATTTTATTTTTTGACGCACAAAAATATAGGGTAGGGCTAGATTTTCTATAAAACGCAAGAGCTTTTAAGGACTTAACAAATTAAAGAAATCTACTTTTTGAAGTTAATTTGAATGATCTAGAACTAAGATTTGAACATGAATTTCAAGAACATAAAAGTCGAAGAAATAGGAAAAGTCACACTTTCGTCCAACTAGTGTTAGTGCCACATCAAAGTTTCTTCAAAACTTATTTGTTGCATTAATTTGTTCTTATTCAATTTTATGATCTTTTAGTTTTGTTGTCTCCTTTAAGATCAATATATTTTAAAAAGGTCCACGCAAAAGCGTGATTTATAAAATTTTTCTTCTAGCATCAGCTCCAATCTACTAGCAAGCAGACTGTTAACGATAGAAATAAGTAGGTACACATCCTTTACAGAACATTAAAGAACATTTTTAAGCGGTGCTCATAAACTGGATCTGCCCTTGTGGCTCTAAGATGCTTATAAGCAGTGAGGCATTTATGGGCAATCCCCCTGCTCGGGCTCACTTTAGGATTTGGAGTAGGCTCGGATTTGGATGTATGCAAAGTTTCTTTGCATTTAATGAATCTGGATTTAAAGAAAGTTTGCTAATACAAAACCTCGCACCTACCTAGCAAAGGGGTAACAGGTGGACACCATGCCCGTCAAACATATTTTACTGTTTATACCCACCTTGAAATCGCATATTTGTTACTCTTCCTTACGTTCCATGTTTTTGAATGATCTGAAATTTGTTTGTCTAATGTTTGTGTTTGGGCGATACAATTTAAGATTCAAAATATCGTAGTGCCCAAAATAAACAAAAATTTTGTCAGAATGCCCAAATGTTTAAATACATAACATCTTTTCGGCAATTTATCAATTAGTAGTTTGGGCGTAGTGATAATGTTAAATTAATTTGGGCAATATGACATTGATTTTGCGCTCTGAGACATTTTCTTCTGGGCGATATGATATTTGTAATATTTGGCGTTATTTTATTCGTTAACTCAAAAAAAATCAAAAAAGTTTTAACGCTCAAGGGTTCGGTAATATTGCCCACATCTCTGTTTTCCATTAAAAAATTAATAAACTTGTTTTGGGCGCTATGACATTTTTAATTTAAGCTATTAGATTTTGGGCAAAAAGATCTAACGCCAAGCCAAAAATAAAAGTTAGGTAAATTTTTTATTTTGCATTTATGTATTTATATTTTAGATACATGAGATTTATATTCGTTCGATAATTTTTAAAACAGTTTGCTTTTGATTTGAACTCCGATCAAAATAACTGCTCGAAGAAAAAACTCCCAAGCTTCCTATTCATGCGGTGTTTTTTAAGTTTTTTATTAATTCATTTTTCTTTGAACTATACCTTACAGCTAGACTAACATTCTTGAAAATAGCATATTATTGAAAAAAAAATTATTGGCCCTATGTGGGTGCTCTGGGTTAATCCATTATATTATATCTATTGCCTCTCGGTCTACGAAAATTCTAATACTAATACGAAGTCAATTATGCTACTTACAAAGACACTACGCCTCAGAAAACTATAAATAACGTTTTCCCTTTGCAACCACCAAAACTGGTTCTCCTACTTCACTCTATCTCTCCGGTAGCCAACGGATAAAGTTTTACTGAGCCGAAGGCAATCAACTCCGTCCAGTGCGAGGACGTCTCGAATGTAAAGGAGGCAGCTATCTAAAGTTTTACGTCTGATGTGGTAGATTAGCGGAACCGCCTTTCTATCCTGTATCAGCTCTCGATTGTCTAAATGGAGAAAAGCATCAAGCGGAATGAAGCCGCTGAAAAGCTCATTTTCGTAGTATTCGTTATTGGGATAAACAAAAATTAAGCTGTTCGTCGAGGACATTTCTCTTGCAACGTGCCTTCGATTAAGCTTCAGCAAAACATTATCTATTTGTTCATGTTGGCTCAATTGTATAGAACCAGGTTGGAATATTAATGATTGTACTCCGACTATGGCTTTCTGTGTAATCCAAGGCAACGTCGAAGACATTGCCTCTCAAACACCCGAATCTTTTCCATTTGAGATGGTTCAAAGTTGAACCATACCGTTAACCATTGGAAATCATCTCCCAGATGAGGGGCATTTAGCAAATCACCTCTATTCCTCCGTCAAGACGGCTGCTAAAAAACAACCCTTTTGTCAGGGCGAAAGCTCCCCTAGCTCTGTCTGTCGAAACATAACTACTGATCTTACCAGTTGCCAAGGCACTTTTCTGCACTTTTATTCGACAGTGGCTGTTGATTTTGTAGTCCTGATATATACAGGCTCTTTAACCATACAGTATCGAATGCCTTCTCCAAGTCAACCAAACAAGCACCCGTAAAACAATCTTAGACGCGGCATGAGTAGTGTTATGTCCCGCCTTAAAGTCAAATTGATTATCTGGAATGATTTTGTTGTCCTCAGTCCACTTAAACAGATCCCTTTTTATAACTTTCTCGAATACCTTACTGATACTAGGAAGAAGACATTTATTCGGGGCTATAGCGATACCGCTTTACAGCAACTCCAAATTGAGCAGGGCGGCGGCGTGCACTGGAGCAGAATGTCCTAATTTGTGGCATCAAATCAGCCGGTAGCTTTTGAGACCTACACGCCTATACTTAAACGACCTTTTTTTCAAATTTTGAGAATTCTGCACGATTACATAGAGCGTGACAGTTTCCACATTTAAAAAAAAATGCGCCTATACTAAAAACGCCTTTTTTTAAATTTTTAATAGCAAAAGATTTACAATTATAAAAACGTTGGATCACATTTATTTTGCACTTTTGTAATTAACACTCACAAAAAAAAAACAAGATAAAAAAGAGGTTGGGATGCGACCCACACTAATAACTTCCCATCCCGTCTGTAGATTTGTCTTGCTTTAAAGTTTGTCTATATTTAGTCGTATCAATTTTTACCAAATTTGCGTACTATTTTTTGTAGATTTTATTTTTTATGAAAAAACGGACTGTTGAATTTTTATATAAAAATAACTGAATATCGAAAAGAATATTTCCTGTGAAATAAAATAAGTTTGAAACCAATATTTCAAATTTTTGAAAAGATGTTTGAATCGAAAATCAATTTTAACCAACATTGTTAAATTTTTTAGTTTTTTGTATAAAAACTATTAATTCGATTTTTTCAAAATTTTACTGAATGTTGGCAACAATATTTTTTGAAAGATAAAAGCAGTTTAAGGCCAATATATGTCAATTCAACTGTCAATTCGATTTTTCTCAAAATTTGTCCTAATGTTGAAAATAAGTTTGAAGCCTAAATTTCAAGTTTTTGAAAAGATATTTAAATAGATATTCAATTTTTACCAACTTTGAGTAATGTTTTTTTAGATCTGTATTTTTTATAAAAAAAACTGTCCATTCAATTTTTCTTAAAATTTTATCAGATGTCAAAAACATTATTCTTCGTTGCACAAAATTGTTTTGGAGATGAAATAATATTTTAGTCGTAAAATTTTGGAGGTGACAAATTTTGTTTCAGTTTTTTTGATGTATAAGAAAAACCCACGCAATTTTCTTGAGAGCCCTTTCTGAATCTTTCTGCCTTATTATCTGTATAACAAAATTTATTTGAAATCGTCATCTTTTCTGGTTCTTGAGCTATGGACGACGAAAAAAACGTCGCGAACGTTCGGACGTACGGACGTTCGAACGGTCGTACACACGCACGCATAGACATCTTTGTAAAAATCTTTTATTTCGACTCTAGTGACCGAGAAATGTCAAAATTTTCAATTCGACAAATCGGACCCATTACAATTACTTTCTATGGGAAGTTAATAAGTAGGTACACATCCTTTATAGAACATTTTTAAGCGGTGATCAAAAACTTATCTTTATGTTAAGTGTGTGACCCTTCCCTGATTAAAAGTCTGGATTTGTCCTTTGGGTTCTAAGATGCTTATAAGCAGTGAGGTATTTATGGTGACAATCCCCCTGCTTGGGCTCACTTTAGGATTTGGAGTAGGTTCGAATTTAGATGTATGCAAAAGTTTCTTTGCATTTACCCAGCAAAAGGGTTACAGGTGGACACCATGCCCCTCAAACATATTTTACTGTTTATACCCAATGTGAGGAAACTATTTCGTTTTATTTCACTTTGAAAATTGGTCTCATTTTAAATAAAGCCAAACATTTTTTTACTCTTTCTTGACGTTCTGTGTTTTTGGGTGATCTG
Source organism: Eupeodes corollae (assembly GCF_945859685.1). Lineage (NCBI taxonomy): Eukaryota > Metazoa > Arthropoda > Insecta > Diptera > Syrphidae > Eupeodes > Eupeodes corollae. Next base: position 100,533,857 of record NC_079147.1, read on the forward strand.
ATATTTTTTTTTCTAATAAAGCCAAACATTTTTTTACTCTTTCTTGACGTTCTGTGTTTTTGGGTGATCTGATATTTTTTTGTCTAATGTTTGTATTTGAGCGATACAATTTAAGATTCAAAATATCGAAGTGCCCAAAATGAACAAAAATTTTGTCAGAGTGCCCAAATTTTGAAATACATGACATCTTTTGGGCGATTTATCAATTAGTAGTTTGGGTGTAATGTTATTGTTAAAATAATTTGGTCAATATGACATTGATTTTAGGCTCTGATGCATTTTCTTTTAAAAAATGTTCTGGGCTATAGAACCATTTTTGGGTGATACGATATGACATTTTTAATATGTTGGTGTTGTTTTATTGGTTAATGTCATAAAACCCAAAAAAGGTTTAACGCTCAAGGCTTCGGTAATATTAAACACATTTCCGTACAGCAACAAAACATTCATCAGCTTGTTTTGGCCGCTATGACATTTCACCTTTCTACCCTGTATCAACTCTCGATTGTCTTAATGGAGGAAAGCATCAAGCGGGATAAGGCCGCTTAAAAGAGCATTTCCGTATTATTCGTTATTGGGCTAATAAGCAACAAAAATTAAGCTGTTCGTCGAGGACATTTCTCTTGCAACGTGCCTCCGATTAAGCTTCAGCAAAACATTATCTATTTGTTCATGTTGGCTCAATTGTATAGAACCAGGTTGGAATATTAATGATTGTACTCCGACTATGGCTTTCTGTGTAATCCAAGGCAACGTCGAAGACATTGCCTCTCAAACACCCGAATCTTTTCCATTTGAGATGGTTCAAAGTTGAACCATACCGTTAAGCATTGGCAATCATCTCCCAGATGAGGGGCATTTAGCAAATCACCTCTATTCCCCCGTCAAGACGGCTGATAAAAAACAAGCGTTTTGTCAGGGCGAAAGCTCCCCTAGCTCTGTCTGTCGAAACATAACTACTGATCTTACCAGTTGCCAAGGCATTTTTCTGCACTTTTATTCGACAGTGGCTGTTGATTTTGTAGTCCTGATATATACAGGCTCTTTAACCATACAGTATTGAATGCCTTCTCAAAGTCAACCAAACAAGCACCCGTAAAACAATCTTAGACGTGGCATGAGTAGTCTCATGTCAGGCCTTAAAGTCAATTGATTATCTGGAATGATTTTGTTGACCTCAGTCCACTTAAACAGATCCCTTTTTATAACTTTCTCGAATACCTTACTGATACTAGGGAGAAGACATTTATTCGGGGCTATAGCGATATCGCTTTACACGAACTCCAAATTGAGCAGGGCGGCAGCCAGCGGCGTGCACTGGAGCAGAATGCCCTAATTTGTGGCAGCAAATCAGCCGTTACAGCTAGGAACCTGAAATTTTGGACGGTAGCTTTTGAGACCATTTCTATACGCCGATACTTAAACGACCACTTTTTTGAAATTTTGAGAATTCTGCACGATTACATAGAGCATGACAGTTTCCACATTTAAAAAAAATGAGGACACTCCTACTAAAAACCCCTTTTTTAAAACTTTTAATAGCAAAAGATTTACAATTATAAAAACGTTGGATGATATATATTTTGTACTTTTGTAATTAACATTCACAAAAAACCAGATAAATATAAGAAATAAAAATGTTTTCTTCTTCGTCTTCATCACTCTCATTTATCAGATCAATGCCACTTTGATTTGGTGTGCTAGGGGATTTTACTAAGTTTATTGCTTCCTGGGGCAGATGTTGAAGTTTTTTTTTGGAACTCTTTGCAGACTTGTCAAAACGGGGTCCGATGACAATAGGGACAAATTAAAAATGTCTGCATTTGTATTTTTCCGGCAATTTTTTCGGGAGTAATATTCTCTATAATTTTTAAGTCTTTATTGCGTGCTTCTTGAGTTTCTTCACTTAGCTGTCAAGTAATAAGGCTTTTGAAATAATTTCATTTCCATGAATGAGATACTTGTGGACTGTAGGAGGCATATAGTACCAAGGATACTTAGCAACGTAATATTTCGCAGTTTCATGGGAACATTCCCGAAATTTTTTGAAATCGACCTCATGACCACAAGCAACCACTGTCTAATTTTGTAATATCAGCTGTGATTTCGGCATTTTCGAAAACTCTCCTTGCTGTATCACGATCAGACCCCAACCCTCCCGGAACAGTTTTTGTATTTCTTTTTTCCTTTTCGCAGTGGGAGCCGAATCATTGAGAAACTCAAGAGGCCTGCCACTCGCGCGAGGATTTTACCAGATTATTTTTTCACCTGATATCAAATGAAGAGGCATAACACAAGTAATGAAAACAGATGAGTCATCGGCGTCAAGTCCATGAAACGCTTGCTTATACGAACTTTGGCCTGAACTACTATCAAAACCCCACTTTGAGTGTAAGTTTATAGTTTTGATTTCTTCATGCCATAGATTTTGGATTACATCTTTTTGAACAGTTACCAAACGAGAAATTGTAAGGTTAAGAAAGCTTTGAAAATTCGTATAAACAGTCATTTCTGATACACTCATATTTTCAGGCTCCCGATACCAACTATTTGTCCACTCTTCAACTACTTTGTATGAAGGAAAATATTGAAAGCGTGACAGTTTTCCTTTAACAACTATTGCTAAAGCTTCTTCCCTAGTAATTGAAGTAGGTTCAATTGAGTCTTTCAAAGCCTTACTGCATTTTTCAGCATGATTTGGATTAATTGTCACGTCATGCATAAGCTTTGCAGCATCTATCTGCCCAGAAGCTCTCAAACCCATTTCAGCTGCGTAAGTCAACTCAGCGCTAGACGTGAACTTTCTCAATAGTTCCGTTTTCTGATGTTTTGATCTTTCTGATGATACCTCAAACGTTACCTTTGGTTGACCCCGCTTAGACTCAACAGAAAATTTAAAAAATAAAGGAGTTTTCAGCCACGTAGTATTTGTTTTCAAGAATGTTGGTTCCATCCGATAAGCTTTTTCCCAGCGTGATTTAAATTTCGATTTGAAGTTTGGAGCTTTTTCATTAATATCTTTTTTGGAAGCATCGCTGCATCGGCCCGTTTTTAAATTTCTTCCCTTAAAAACTCAATTTGAATATTTAAACCCTTCAAATTTGAACTCTTCACTTAGAAGTAATTCAAATGAAATAAATTTAAAAAATCGATATTTTTCGAGAGTGACTTAAGACTACAAATATCTGACAAACCACTTGTCACAGATTGGTACAACACTTAGATAATTTACTAAATACAAAAATTAACACATACAAATTGTCTATATTATAAGCAAAACGTTTGTGAATTTAATGTATCAAACAATAAACTTAGTCCATAGGTTCGTTTAGCCACTTCGAGTTACATAATATTATCTTCTTCTCACAGCAACAGTTTGCCCGATGTTATAGATACGCTATAAGAACAGTCATATAAAGCACTATAAATGATTGCAATACAAAAATCACCATCCATTAGGTTTCAACCAAGAACTTTTGTGTTTGTTAGTTGGTGATAACGCTGATTTCTTCTCGCAAAGGAGTCTAAGGACAAAAATAATTTCCATGGAAACTATGCGAAATATTAAAAATTTCCATAAGGGTATCCGCAACAACACCACAACACAACACACCCAGAATTGCAGCAAGAGGCTGTGAATTTGTGATGATAGTTCAAAAAAGTCATCTTCATCCTGATGGCAACTTATTATTCAACCCACAACTTAACCAAGTCTGAAAACCCACCTTTTCAAAACAGTGAGAGGGGATTGGGGAGAGCTATGAGACAAACAAGCAACAACCAACAACGAGGAATTTTCAAATTGGAAACATGGTGAATTGAAAAGTTTCTGCTTCTGCTGCTGAAGCTGAAGCTAAAGCTGATGCACCACGTCCTACCCACTACCCATTGCACCTGAAGCAGCAGCAGTAGCAACACATTTGAATGCCATGTGTCCTCTACCTTACCTAGAAGAGTATATCCTGTGTGATGATGTTGATGCCTGATGGTATAGTCCTTGCCTCACCGCACATATTTATAAGAGTTGTTCCATCAACTCTCACCTGGGAACGGGTGGACCGTTAGAGTTAATCAAGGAAACCATTTTCCAAATCAAAACTTTCTTCCATTTTTTTTAGTCCGTCCGTCTTCTATATGTACGAAAGGAACAAGTATATCCTGGAGGAGCTTTACAGGACCAGGAAAAGGTATCTATGCACTTGAGTCCTGCAACGAGTGGCGGGCGGTAGGAAGGTAGGTGAGCTATGAGTTGATACCCCATCTGCTGTCGCCGTTGATATTTTGTTTATTCTGGCACAAAGGACAATAGCACAAAAAACACGGGAAGCGATTTAAGTAAATTGATACTTTATCAATATTCATCCGTTATATTTGCAAGATGGCGTCTAGCGGTGGTCGTGACGGTGGTGGTGGTGAATAAGAATGGTTCGAAGGCAAATGGGGTTTTATTTTTTCGTTTTACCAATATCATAAATCTTACGCCGTGAGCTTCCTTCCTTTTTGTTGTTTTGTTTAATAAATAAAAATTGATTTCTTTGAATCTGCTCCTAGGTATACGAGCAGAACCGCTGCTGAATCAAATAGTGGAAAAGGAGCAGCATTGGTAGCTAAGGTGTTATGCTATAGCGCTGTCGCTAGAGCTGGCGCTGGCGCTGGGATACCGGGTATATGTAAGACCAAATTTCTAACAAGTGAAGAGGTGTGGTGTGTGATTTGCTTTGGCCCAGAAGCGCGCTTCCGGCGGGATATCGTTTTGCACACTGCATAATCAAAATTTTCCACAATCCGGATTTAGTTTTTTGTCTCGCTTTGTTTGTCCTTTCTTCTCCAGTTACCAGTTTCTTCACGGCTCCGATTCTCTTTTACTATAAAGATTAGGTTGCTGCAGTGTTTATACAACACATACAGTTATAACAAACGGAATCAATAATTTTCAGCAAAATCGAAATGAAAATGCTTCTGTCCAATGTACCTTGTAGATTATTATTATTTTTAGTTAAGTTTCAACTTTTCTTTTTTTCGTTTTTGTTGTTGCTGCTATCTGTGTTTGGGGGAAGGAATAGGTTGGATTTTCATATATAAGACTTTTTCTGCAGCTGGAGATAAGCTCAAATTGATCTTGCATTTTGGTCATTGGAAATTTGAATGTCTGTAACATAATTTATGGCGGAATGACTCGCTTTATAAAAAATAAGGGAAATTAATTTCAAACTAAGTTGTTTGGTTGTTTTTGTTCTTATGAAGGATAGAAGTATATTTCAGCTTAAGCTTGGAGATGAAAAATGATAGACGAGCTTTGTTAAACATTATGCATTCATAAGGTAAGAAATAACGGACCAAACACATTAATTTCTTCACCAATATGTTATAAAGACGAACACAAATTTAAATAATTTAAAGAGCAATCCTAAATTATCCTTTGTTTGAAAACCTCCGGATCCTATTTCCTAGACAACTTATAAGACGTTTCATAAGAGTTTAGTTTACTAAATTTCAGCTTTAGCGAATAAGATTTGAATATCAAGCTTACCTGAACTGGAACTCCAAAAAGCAAATTGGGTTTCCAAATGGAGTTTACCATATGTCTCAAACTTTCTGTAGCAGTGTCTAAGTTTTTCTAGGGTAGTAAATCTTGATCAAAAACTTGAAAAAAACCGCAGTATCCCCAAATTTAGAATCTACAAAACCAAAATCCTTAAGTACAGATCCACCATATTTCGAGCATATCTAAGAAATAATGTTTGGCGCCAAAAATAATTTCTTAGATATGCTCGAAATATGGTGAATCCATGCTTCTGATTAAAAATCTCGAAAAAAAGCGAAGCAGATCCAAAATTTGCGAAGTATATATTTGTAAAATAAAGAAGCGGTAATTTTGATGTAGGATTTCGTTTGTGGATAATGTGCATGGGGATTTAGATCCTGGGGATTTTGTTTTTGGAGATTTTGTACTTGGGGATAACGAATTTGTGGATTTTTTGAAGTGTGGGGATTTTGTTTTTGAAAATTTGAATTTGGGTATTATGTCGGTATCCCCGCCTGGACAATGCTTCCGAATTGTACAAATTTGAAAAATCATGGTTCCTTTTTCACTTTATATTACATATAGATACGTTGGTAAGCAAAACTTCTAGTTCATGTCAATTTAAACAAAAAACATCAGTTTAACTTTCTATAGGAAATTGTTGTTATCAGTCCGATTGGTCGAAGGGATCATTTTGACCTATCTTGACTTTCCAAGGTCCATAGAATCTAAATTCGTTCGTTCGTTCATACGTTCGTCGTCGTCCATATCTCAATAACCAGTACAGATATTAACTACAACTTGTTAGAAGCTAGGTCTCCACGGGGGAATGCTTTGGAGTACTGGAAGAGGCTTCAGCATGCTTGTGATTGCACGGCTTAGCTCGTCGCGTGGGGTGGTTCTTGCCACCTACCAGTACACCTCCTGCTCGACTAAACATTAATTTAATTCGTGCCTAAGGTAACTACAAGATGTAAATGACACAAACCTGAGAACTTTGACGATATCTAAGAGAAATTTGAAATCGGTGCTTCGAAATTTAGTAAAAAAAAATAAAAAAAATAATATTACTAACCTAATGTAATAAAACAAGCCTTCACCAAAAAAAAAATAATAATAATAATAAAAATTAATAAAAAGAAATTACGAAAAAAAAATTAAAAGAAAACTAAACCCTAACTAAAACTAAAATAAAAAAAAATCTAAAAATGTAAACTTATTCTTCCTAAAGCACCTCTTTCAAACCCCCCCAAATATAGTCGCACTGAATACCAAACGTTCGTTTTATGTTATTGACGAAAGTCTGGCCAGCCCGCCCAAGTATCATGAAGATACAGCCATCTCCATGGCCGAATGTAGCGGAAATAGCCCCTATAATGCGTCCGTTTCGAAAGTTAGTCTGTCATGTCGAAAGAAAATTCAGAATATCATCTGAACGGTCTTGCCAAGCCTCCACACACCACTCGCTTCTCAAATTAGTACACCATTTTTTTTCAATATTAATTCAAATTATAATTTTTATTTATCAGTTTCCCGGTTATTAAAAAAAAACAAAAAAAAAACTCAATCGAGTTCTCTTAATTTTCTTATCAAAAAAAAAATGAATTGAAATAAAAAAATGTATATAAAAAACTAAAAAAAGGTTTAAATCTAACTTCATAAAAAAAATTGACCTCAGAGGCTTTTACTTCTTGATCTTTTATTGAAATAAAAAAAAAGGTTCTTACTTACGATTTCTTAGTCCCTCGTCGTTCTGCCGGCAGCACGTAGAGAACCAGGTGTAGCACTTTCGCCACCACTGAATTTATTTCTTTGAGTTTTTTTTTATATCAGCCTTTAAAATCAAATTCACTCTATATATCAAATTTTATATGTATGAAGTCTTATTTTCTTTTTCTTTTTATAATTTAATTATATTTTACCTTTATCTTTCCTTAGTTCCATCCAATTAAAATCGATAGATTTTAAATTTAAAAAACTGTTGGTTAAAATTCAATAGCCGTTAACACTTCTTTTTTCCAAGGTAGCAAATGTAAGAATGACCATAAAATCCCTTAGGCTAGTTCCTAGTCATTCTCCTATTAACTAAGTAAATAGTTACCACTACCTCTGAGTGAGATCACTATTTTTCCACACACAATTATTTTCCATCCCTATCACAGATAATCAACCCAACTCATCCACGTCCAAGAAATCGTACCCACACATTCATACTACTACTACAGTCTTATATATCTCAGTCTATTTCCTCTCCTATTAATCTAATCTAAATCTCAATCTAATTCCTAAATTCCTAATTAATCCTATTATTTATCTTAACTTATTAATCTTATCTTTTTCCTTATGAATCTAATCTCGTAAATTATTTATTTAAATAAACTTTCATCTCATCCTGTATTTATTAATACTACTTATCTTAGACTTAAACCATTGAAAAATTCATTTAAGTTCATCTAGTGGATGAACAATCGTGTCTAATAAATTCCTGCGCATGCGTTAGTAGAAGTTTTTCTATTCCCTTATCCCTTGGGAGAAAATGAGACAAAGCTGCTATTGCATGCGCAGAACGAAATGACTAGAAGGATAACACCTAGAAATTGTCAAAAGAAAAATCAAAACAAACATGGATGTACCTAGAGGAGCAGAAATTATGTTGGTAAGTATTATTAAGTAAATTTAACTAATAGTAATTATATTTTTATTAAATTATATTTGTTTTATTCTTATTTCTTTTTCAGGTGTTCTTTAATATTTTCCTATATAATCAAGGTAAGTCGCAACTATGTAGAGTGGTGAATTTGTGTTGTAAAGATTCGAATGCAAAAGCAATGGAATTCTGGCAAAACAACTTCATCACTTTGCATATTTAATATATTATTATTATTTTTTTCTTCTAAATTTATTTTTCCTTTCAGAATATAAATTAATCAGAGATCTATCGACCCATTCTGTTGGTGACAAGCCACCGAGGATGGATAAGGCCATTTCAGATATACAGCAAATCGTCATCGTTGGAATGGTGGACGGTGTCGTCGCCGTCGCGCAGCCGCGCCGGCTGCCGCGTCGGCTATAGATATTCATATACATACGAGTATATGAACATTTAATGCCCACGCACGTAACAAACTTGCTCAAGTTTTTAACTGGATTTGTTCTCAATTCTTTTTTTATTTTCCCCCACAATTGGAGACATATCGGGGCTATTTGACGACCACGTTAGCACTGGGATGTTGTGTTCTCGAAGCCAAATCATATTTCGCTTGGCTGTGTGACATGAAGCGCCATCTTTTTGATATGTAAAACAGTCATCTTCTGTTTTCGACCTTGGAATGGACGTTAAAAGATAGTGCTCTAAGATCTCCTGATATTTAATAGTGCTCACAGTGCCTTCGAGGAAACAAAGGTTGCCCACTCGTTGGGCAGACATCTGCTGGTCTGAACTGCAAGAAAATGCAAGTTTTCTTATACCCATCCTAGAAAACATCTTCAAGGGAAGCCTTAAATTGGCATACATCCCGATGTCTTGGAAACAAGTTAAAGTCGTTTTTATCCCAGAAGCTGGAAAATCCAGCCACGTTAACCCCAAAGACCTAAGACCTATCAGCTTATCATCATTCCTTCTCAAAACTTTTGAACGTTTGATCGATATCCACTTAAGGGCAAGTATTGATAAATTTCTCCTTACAAAGGCTCAACACGCCTACAACAAAGGGAAATCAGTTGAAACGGCTCTACACGGTATAGTACGTACAATCGAATATTCCCTCCATCATAAAGAGTACACCTTAGTTGCCTTCTTAGATACAAAAGGTTCGCATTTAATAATGTCGACACATCTGCAATTGCACGTGTATTGACATCTCTGAAGGTAGATAAGTCGATCAGCGAGTTGATTAATGCTGATAAGCAAAATTATCAATTCAAAACTGGACGATTCTACTGCAGAAAGGGGTGTCATCAGAGGTACGCCACAAGGTGGTGTCTTATCCCCTCTCCTCTGGAACTTAGTAATAAATGAATTACAAATTACTCTAGAAAGAGAGGGATACAGAGAGTTTGGTTGTGCGGACGATGTTGCTATTGCAGTAACGGCTATACATCCCAATATACTAAAAGGACTTACAAAACGCTTTAAATAAGCTCACCAGATAGGCAAATCGGTGTGGACTAGGCGTTAACCCACAAAAAACCGACCTTGTCCTCTTCACAAGGAAATACAATGTCCCACTAATTAACCCTCCCCTCATAAAAGGTGTACCACTTAAATTCGCTGAACAAGCAAAATACTTGGGTCTCATTTTGGATAAGAAATTAAGTTGAAAACCTAATATTTAAGGGAGAATAAACAAGGCCACAATAGCTCTGTTCTCCTGTAAAAAGGCCATTGGTAATAAATGGGGCCTACAGCCCCGCATTAGACACTGGCTAGATATCTCGGTCATAAGGCCGATCCCTACTTATGGAGTAGCGGTATGGTGTGTATGGGAGAAGCACTTCGCTCTCTCCAATCCGCCTCACTTGATGTTCTGTTCCATCTAATACCGCTGGGCATTTTCAGCAAGCAAACGGCCGCTAATACAGCTATACGGCTTCATGCCTCCTCTCTGTGGATCAATAATGGAATTGTCCAAACCACTATTTTGAACTCGTTCAGAACTATAAACCGTAATATTGACTACACCATACCCCATCCTCAGTTTAATAACTATCGCTTCAAAGTGACTATATATCCCAGGTCTTCTTGGGATAATACATCAGAAGTCCTATCCTGGCTTAGAGAAAACGTTATATCAACTGATGACATACGCATCTTCTCGGATAGCCAAGCTGCGTTAAAGTCCCTAGACTCTGTGTCCACTAACTCACTAACAGCCCTTAATTGTCGATCATCTCTTACGCAGATGGCTACACAGTTCAACATTAACCTTTTCTGGGTGCCGGGCCATAGAGACATTCCAGGAAATTGCAAAGCTGACGAACTTGCAAAAAGCACAACAACTTTACCCCCGTGGATCACAAGTCACATGTAAACTCATGCTTAAGCAATATACCATAGAAAAAAAAATCTTCAGGTGGAATAACACCACCACCTGTTTAGCGACAAAACTAATTTGGCCTAATCTTAGCGCTAGGCGCTCAAAACTCTCTGAATAGATTGCACATTAGCTACGTTATAGGTGTCCTGACTGAAAACTGCTTAATAGAAAGGCATGCTATTCGACTTGGAGCCCCTGCAAATGATTTTTGTAGGAGGAAGAGGAGACAATCTCTCATCTTCTGTGCACATGCCCTGCCTTATCACAAAGACGTAGAATCCACATACTACTTCAACGATAGCAGAGATCTAAAAAATTCTGACATCTCCTACGCTTAATTCGGAGCTCCAATTGGTTCGACGAGTTAAGCTGATCAACTGATCCATGTGTTATCACAACGGACCATACTTTGGTCTAAGTGTGTTGGCTTCCCAACCAACAGCCGCTTTAACCTAACCTAACTTTGGGCAGACATACATACATCCCATAACTGATACTCCAACCGGGAATCATCGCTCCATATAACACTTCTCCATTGCCTCCACGTCCATATCTAATGATCACGAAGCCACTTTAGGTGCTTCTTTTTTTGCAAAAAAATTTAAAATTGGTTTTTCTTGGACCTGAAGGTCGCTTTGTAAGAAAAAATAATTTTTAAGGATTAAATTTAATTTCTACATATAATGGTAAAAATTACTTTATAAAATGTTTATCCCATTTTGTTCATATCTCTAATACCTACAGGTGTCTCTAAGATCTTGTTTGTTGATAGCGTTGTTCTATTCTAAGGTGATATTTGCGGTTGTAGCTCGACAATCTTTCTTAAAATTCTTTTGTCACGACAGGAAGCAATTAGGGACCTATCAGTTTTCTTCAATAGGTTCACATTTTCGGTCTTTTCGAATCCATTAATTGTATTTCGAACTGACGATCTTGAATTTTCCAGTATTTTTCCGATATCGTACCCGATATTCTTTGCAACTTTGTTTTATTTCCTCACGCATGTTTTCCAAGAAGCATTTGCCATTCGCCATAATGAGTTTTTACTGCGGTTGGAATCCAAGCATGCTTCACTTAAATGTAATTATTAGGTGGAGCAACAGTCCATTGACAACTAGGGCTTAGTGACTTACAACTGTCAACCATCTCTGTGTGCCAGTAATGTTGTCAGGTATGGAGGAGACCAACATTTTAAAGCATTCGGATGCGTTGGCAGGGTCCGTCTTATCTTCTGACTTACTCTGCCGGGGCTGACCTCTTTTTTCCGACTTCGAGGAACCAAAAAACCATCAGAAGGCTCTCTTCTCAGGAACCGCTTCAAAACGGCCTCTCACATTCTTGCCAAGATTGCCAAAAATGAAGAGACCGGAGTGATTCATGAAAGGGACGCCCAAGATAAAATAAAGTACCAGCCAGCCGAGAAAAGGCCGTTAAGTGAAACAGATCTCAGGTAGAGATCTGCACGTCTCAGAAAAAGAGCAAGCTTGACGACTGGACAAAGCCAGTGAAAGCACCATCTTTTGGAGCAGCGCAACTGCGTACTCTTAGTGAGGTTGTCAGGGATGACCTCCACGTAGCAGTTGTGGATGAGCTCTCCACAAACAGCAAAGGTCTGCTGAACGCGTGGAACTATATCGAGGGCAAGCTCTCTGAGATGGTGTTTTCATACACTATAACAAACAGTGAGGGCCCCTACCCTAGTTTTGACTCTGGCGAGATGCTCAGGGGGCATAGGGTAATTAAGCATGCGGATAGGTTTTCTAGGGATTTCCTTAGTGAAAGCATTGCTAAGGTTAGCAATGACCGGGAGGGCTTGAAGCTCAAGCTTATCCCAGGTAAGGACATCCCTAGACAACCGAAGGCTCGCATTTGGTTGCCGCTCATGAGCATAAAGCCAAGCGGACAGGACCTGATCCGCGGTCTTCAAAGGCAAAATCCGCTGGTCCCCATGCACGATTGGGCTGTAGTTAAAGCGGAAGAACCGTAGAAGACCAACGCCTCTTACCTTCGGAGGATTAGCGAAGAGAGTCTAGGGGCTCTCGAAAAGGCCGAATACAAACTCAGTTTTGGCATAAGGAATGCCAAAATTAAAATTCTGCAGAGTCGGGGAACAGACACCGACAAAGTATTAAGCATGAGGGAGTAATACTAGGGTATGATGATCATAATTTAAGTGCGAGTCTTTATTCCAGTGGCAATGATTTTTCAGCAGATGATGAGGAAGGAAATCCAATTTATGAATTGAACACAGAAAACAGGATCTCAGCCCTTAGAAATTTGTATGAGGAGCCATATAACATCATTTTGTCCACTCCCTCCACTAATAGGGTTGAAAACCGTAAGCTACCATCTAATTATAGCGGTTCTTGTACGTTTCTGAATAAAAATATGTATTTAAAATACAATGTATCACAAGTTAGATTTCCATTTATATTGTTTTTTTAGACCATCAAATACAAGGAATAGAAACAAAAATCCTTTATTTTGAAAGCAAAATATCAGAAAATATATGTTCGATATCAAGGTCTTCCATATGAGGGAAAAGACGATGGTTCAAAGCCTGACAGAACAATGGGTGTCACTTACTCGCATTCCTGTTTTAATGGTTGGACCCGAAATATTACCGATGCGCAGAGGGAAGTCATACATACGATGTACGTGTACTTGAAGTGAAGGAACAACTTTCGAGCTTCGCAGTTGTGGACTCCCATTATTACCGTTCCACAAGTTCCAGAAAATACTTAGAAGCATGACTTGTACAAAATTAATGTAAGCAATCCGGTTTCCATCGTAAGATATTCAACATAAAATTTAACCTTTCATTCCATGCCCCAAAAAAAGACTTATATGCGACAAGTGTAGTCTTTATAAACATGTTCGGAAGCTGAAATTCAGATTTATGAAAAACACTTGGAATAAAAGTGATTCACGAAGGCTGAGCTCGAAAAAGACTTGCAAAAGCTTGATGAAAGCACCACCGTTTTGATGTATGACCTAGAAAACGTATTTACACTAGCAAAAATGTATACCCCAAACTTTTTTTATAAAAGAAAACTTTGTGTATACAATCTAACGGGTATCCTTATCATACCCTGTTTCGTAAAAGTGACATACTGCGTACTCTAGAATGAGACAATAAGCGGGAGGTCTGGAAATGATATCGCCAGTGGATTAATAAGAATCTTTAAAAAAGTTGTAGATGACCACCCAAATATTGCAAAATAATTTTGTGAAGCGATTTAAGCGTTCCACAAAATAGAAACCGGATAAAATCGACTGCCATCCTGCAATTCTTTCATGACCATCCAAATACAATCAAAGATATAACGCAAAAGTTGTGTGAGCCAGAACATTCACGAACCATCAAAATACCCACACAAATCACTTTAAACCGGTTTTTAACATAATGAATTTTTCAGGCGTAAACTTAAATCAAAACGATTTTAAAAACTATGCTTTCAAGTCCGAAAACCTGGCTTTTAAGTGTTTCCAGTTTTTTAAAGTTAAAACTCTTATTTACAATGAAGGGAATACTTATAAAATAGGCTGTAAGACTTCATTCAAAGAAGTGGATTACACATATTATGATTTGACAAAAGGACCGGACGTTTTCAAAAGCCAAACGATGTTAATATACAGCAAAATGAGCTACGTTTAGCTCCAGCAAAGGCCATTGACTCAAAATAAAAATGATATAAAAATTATGATTCCGTGTCTAGAAAAAAATGGAGATAAAGCATTTTAACGTTTTATTTTGATCTTTTAAAGTCGTTATATTTGTGTTCCTGCAGAAAAAATGTTTATCCCAACATATTTCCCACCGCCTGCTGTTGAACAGTTATATGCTGGCAGATTTTTCACACAAAATTTTAACCAAATTCGTATCAACCAAGTAAACACCACATTTTATCTGTCAAAACTGACAGAATCTTGCCAATCTTGCAATCCTTCCGAAACATTGTATGGCAATATTCTGTTCTTTTCAGATTTTATATTTTTTGAAATATTTTTAAAATAAATGTTTATATTCTCTATCATTGTTCAATAAAATCGTCTTCATATGTGCATATCAGTTCTTTGTTTTTAAAGTCTTCCAACCTTGTAAACACACAGTTTTTAATTGGAAGACAGAAATAGTCGTCAATTGTAAGCCGATTTTCTACAAAGAAATACTCTATCACCATTAGTTCCGAAAAGGGTCCCCACGTTAGGTTTTCTTCCTTCCTTCTTCAATACTATTCTTTGAAATTTGTATACAACTCTGACGACTATTCGTAAACTGCAATTAAATCAAATATAGCAATGTTTTAACATTATTCCATACATACAGAAATATCAAACTACCAAACAGACCTTAAGATTTGCCGCCCATTCTGTATCCCACCTAAAGTGACATTTCTACTAAATACGAATCGAACACACCCTTAAGAAAAAGAAACAACAAATCAAATGTCAAACTCTCTATAAGAACACAACAGAATAAATTTTATGTTCAAATTAAATTAAGTAATTCAAATAAATTTTAATTTATTATCAAATAAAAAACATAAAAACCATATAAAAATATGCCTGAGGACCGAGACTACCTCCTGGCACTTGAAATGCAAAAAAAATGGAACGACGAACTACCAGACAATGTGAGAAAAGTTAAAATTTAATTCCAAAAAAAGTATTTTTTCATTCTCTTCCCCAGGATATCTTCGAAATCCCGGACAAAACGCCGCCAAAACAAAAACCAAAACATCAGGAAGGTAAATACCGCTCAAATCTAGATGCAGACTTTCTAAATCGTACTGACAACCTCGTCCATCCGCAATGGGAGACCCTCGATCCGACTCCAGATTCACATGCTCTTTTTCGCGCCTTCGATGATAAATTCTTCAACAAGAAACTGCGTTGCGTCACGTTGGAATGGAGCAAGCGGATGTACAGCTGCGCTGGCATCTGCTACTCCAGGAGAAATGGATTAGGAATGGCCATCACAATACGACTCAGTGAACCGCTCCTGAAATTGCGCTCGAGGAAAGATCTTGTAGAAACGATGTTGGTAAGGCAACTGCGTCGTTGTGAAGATAGCCTCGCAAACTGGACAAATGAATGATATATTATTATTTTGCAGCACGAAATGATTCACGCCTACTGTTTTGTCTTGGGAATCCGAGAGGGAAACGGTGGACATGGCCCAAACTTCAAGAAAATCATGCATGGAATCAACCAAGTTGCAGGAACAAACATCACCGTAAGTAGTCTCAGCTCTAGCAATCAAAAAAGCTCCTCTCAAAAAGATTTTCTCCCTCTCTTTAGGTCTACCATACGTTCCATGACGAAGTGAATGTGTACAAGACTCACTGGTGGCGATGCAATGGCAGCTGCCAGCATCGTTCGCCGTTCTTCGGCTATGTTAAGCGCACTTCCAATCGAGCACCTGGACCAAATGACTTCTGGTGGGGCCAGCATCTCAATTCTTGTGGTGGCACATTCATGAAGATCAAGGAACCTGAAAAACCTGCCAAGAAGACTAAACAACCTAAATCAAAAGCTATCGAGGCCAATAATGTGAAATCATATCAGCCGAAGGCGAAGCCGAACAACACCGATCTCAGGAAGTTCTTCCCTCCCTCTGGAACTGCGCCACGCATTGCTGGAGGAGCAATAAAGAGTAATGGCGGTGGTACGTTACTTCTGAATCCTAAAACCAAGCCAGTGAGTTCCACGGTCACGTCAACTCCTCCAAGTGAACCTCCCAAACCTCAAGTTCGCAGCCAAGGAAACCTCAAAAACGTCGTTGGATTCAAGGATTTAGGTAATGAAAGTCTTTGAATCTTGTGCTAAATGGTTTCCACAAAATCTTTCTTTCCAGGAGAAGACGGTGCACCGCGGACTCCAAAAGCTCCACCAAGGGAATTTTCCATGACTGGAAAGGGTTATTCTCTGACCACCTCAGGATCTTGCAGTGACCTAAGCCAGGTTGACAGGGAAGTCGATAGAAATCATCTGCGGAATGTCTGGCTGAAGAGATTCGGCAGTACTCCCAGCCTCACCGAACACGCCAAGAAATCCGAAGACCCCGATAAAGATGATGTGTCGGGCGGCAACGCCAAACGCCGACGTCTTTCCACACCCGCAGATGCGTCCAATGAAGTTGCCTTTGTTGCAGATGAAGCTACACCGAAGCCTGATTGGGAGGTCATTGACGATGATGTCATGGTTCAGGAAGTGAAGAATACCGTCATTGATATATCGTCCTCATCCGATGAGGAGGAGGGTGGTGGTGATTCTGGTGAAGCTCCTCGCAAGGCAATGGTGTTCGCCGATGCCGATGCCCGACAGAAGCAAATCAAGAAGGAAATTCTCGATGAGAGCAACGATCTGTCCGATGGGAACGATGAAGACATTGTTCTCATTGACGACGAGTACGACGACAATGCGCTATCCACGTCCGTTGAACTGGCCGACACATCGCTGGTGGACGATTTGTTCGGGGAGGACACTCTCCTAAAGGAGTTCAAAAACGAGAATGCTGTGATGCCCTCCTGCTCACGCTACTCCAAAAATCCCCAGAATGACATCATCACGTGTCCCATCTGCCAGGAGAAGATGAAGCGCGAGAACTTCTCCGAACATCTCGACGGCTGTGTGGGAATAGTTGTCAAAATTGAATATGGCAAGAATAAGAAGAATGCTAAGCCGATAAGGGCGAAAAGTTCCACACCGAAAAAGAAGTCGTCATCGCTTTCGTCGTCGACATCGACGTCTAGGAAATCATCGAAGACTACGTCGAAGTCGAGGGAGATTCTTCTGTCTGCCGGCTACACAGAGGAGGATCTGGACAATCTTCCAACACTAAGTGAGGAATCAACCCTCAACGACAGTCCAACTACTGAGGATGATTTGAATTTAAGCGAGAGACACAGACGCTCGAATGGATTGTACACGCAGACTCGGCCATGTCCCGCGTGTTGTCAGGAAGTGGACATTGAAAAAATCAATGAACACCTCGATGAGTGCTTGGAAAATGATTAAGAAAAATGTTGTTTTTGTGCTAACTGTTTTTTTTTCTGTGAAGGATCTCCGTTAAGTTTTTTCTTATGATTATTATTTTTATGTGGAACAACGCTTTTTATTTGTCAACTTATGTATGTTATTGCATTTATATTTTTTTGATGTTTTGAGAAATACACAAACAAATAAATTATACTAAACTTGGAAAAAAGGAGTTTTGAGTTTTAAGTGTTGGTGGAGGTTAGGCAGCGGGTGACTGAGTTGAAAACGCTTAATGGAAGTTACCATGAATAAGTTTTCAGTTTGACCTAGAATTCTAGGAAGATGCGGATTGCATTTCATGACGTTTTTCTGCTTAGAGGGTAAGTGGCAGTAAGATTTTCTCGGGGAAATTGGATTTTTTGTTCGATGGGAAATTCGTTTAGGGGGAATTTCACGATGCAGAAGAAAATCTATGAAATAAAATATTTGTGGTAGAAAAAGCAACCATTAAGATATTCGATAAGTTCCGTTAGTCTGAAACTCGAGAAGGTTTTCATAAAGGGTAGGCACCTGCAAATAAATGCCTTGATTTGAAAAACGAACACCTGGAGGTTTCGGCTGCATTTATATAGGCCTGGTCAAACAGAACCCGGTCTGGCGGGACGGCAAACAATTTTCCCTGTGTTCTACAGAATCATACGTTTTTGTTTTAACAGAAAGCGATTAAGGCCAGTGGTAAAAAATACATCACAACGACGGTCAAATTTAAGTTGCAGATCCTTTTAAAGAATGTGACGGTCAAGCGGTAAATCAAAAAGGAAACAAAGACATTTTTGTATGTCAACTGCTGCTGCTGTTACTCCCCGTCCACGAAAACTTTAAATTGTTCTTAGAAACTTTTAATTGTGTTATTTGAAAATGCAAAGGAATTTTTTTGATTTGGTAGCTGAATTATTTTTGTTCGCAGAAAATTACAATAATAATTCAAATAAGATTTGCCTTGAGTTTTAGAAATGGGCCAACAGAAAGCGGAGTGCAACGGTGCGAACCGCGTTCTGTTTGAGCAGGCCTAAAGGTTTTTTCGGTCAATAGGAAAAATCGTAAGCAAATTTGAGCAAACATGGTCTGTAGGAAATGTGAATACATCAGTGCATGCTCGTACAGCAGACAATTTTGCTGCTGTTCCCGATAGTGTTGCTGAAAAGTTGTCCAACTCGTCGTCGTGTCTAACAATTGCTCCTCTCACGCTCGTCGTTGATGAAAATTATACATAAAGACTTGTATTTACACTCTTACAAGGTGTAATTCATTTAGTCATGAATCATGACTCATGACTATTTCGAGCGTGTTCAGTGGTCAAAATTGTATCAGGATATGGCAACAGTGATGAGGCACATTTTCATCTCGGTGGATCCGTCAATATGCTGGGTTTGCCGCATTTGGGATAATGATAATCCAAGAGATTGGCCAGACAGTTACTGTAAATGGTATTCACTATATTGAGATGATAAACACATAAATATAGCCTGAATAGGAAGATATGGATGCAGACGATATGTAGTTTTAACAGGACGATGCCACTTGCCACATAGCTAACGAAACAATGGCTCTTTTCAGCGACAAATTCACTGGTCGTGTTTTCATACATGGTGGCGATGTCAGTTGGACGCCATGATCATATGGTTTTAAACTGTTGGACTTCTTTCAATTTAAAGATGAGATAATTCGGCACATTAACGGCATAGAACCAAAATTGTGCCCAATCCGCATCGAAAATTTGGACCGCGGTATAGAGCCGAAATCACGGCTACCATTTGGCCATTTTGTTTCATACATCATTCAGACTAGTCGATATTAATATAATAAAAAGAAATGACAATAATTTCCTAAATAAATTGTGTTTTATTAACTTCCCATAGGAAGTTATTGTAATGGGTCCGATTTGTCAAATTGAAAATGTTGACATTGCTCAACGTTTCAAGGTCCCTAGAGTCGAAATAAAAGATTTTTAGGAAGATGTCTGTGCGTGCGTGTGTACGTACGTTACGTCCGTACTTCCGTACGTTAGCGACGTTTTTTTCGTCGTCCATAGCTCAAGAACCAGAAGAGATATCGATTTCAAATAAATTTTGTTATGCAGATAATATGACAGAAAGATGCAGAAAAGGCTCTCAAGAAAATTGCGTAGGTGGTTTCTTACCATAGCAGTTTGAAAAGAAGGTGAACATTTTGGTCAACCCTCAATATCTTACGAACCCAAAACGCTAGAGACTTGAATTAAATTTTATATAATAAACTGTAACGTGATCTCAAAGAAGTATATTTTTTGAGAAAAATCTATTTAACGGTTTTTTTATAAATCAAAAAAACTGAAAAAAATGTGTCACCTACCAAATTTTACGACTAAAATATCATTTCATCTCCAAAACAATTTTGTGCAACGAAGAATAATGTTTTTGACATCTGATAAAATTTTGAGAAAAATCGAGTTGACAGTTTTTTTTATACAAAATAAAAATCTAAAAAAACTTTACTCAAAGTTGGTAAAAATTAAATATCGATTTAAATATCTTTTCAAAAAGTTGAAATTTCAAACTTATTTTATCTTATAAGAAATATTGTTTTCAACATTCTGAAAAAAGTTGTTAAAAATTGATTTTCGACTCAAATATCTTTTCAAAAATTGTTGGTGTTGGCTTCAAACTAATTTTATCTTATAAGAAATATTATTTTCAACATTCAGTAAAAATTTATAAAAAAATCGAATTGACAGTTTTTGTACAAAAAATTAAAAACCTTAAAAAAAATTAACAAAAGTTGGTAAAAATTGATTTTCGACTCAAATAGCTTTTCAAAAATTAAAAATATTGGCTTTAAACTTATTTTATTTTACAGAAAATATTGTTTTCGATATTCAATAATTTTTATCTAAAAATCTAACATACCGTTTTTACATAAAAAATAAAATCTACAAAAAATAGTACTTAAATTTGGTAAAAATTGATACAAGTACATATAGACAAACTTTTAAGCAAGACAAATCGACAGACGGGATGGGAAGTTATTAGTGTGAGTGGCATCCCATCCTCTTTTTTTAATAATTCCGATTTGTCGAATTGTAAATTTTGGAATTTTTTCTATTAATTAATCGACTTTAAATCAACTGTATTCTACAGAGTGGCATCAAAGGATTCTCAAAAATTCTGAAAATTTTGGTTGACCCCTAATATTTCTTGAACCAATAACGCTGAGACTTTACTTAAAATTTATATTATATATCAATTCGAACTAAACATTAATGTAGGTTTTTATTTTTTGTAAGAAAAACTGTCAATTCGATTTTGCTCAAAATTTTACCAGATGTTAAAAACGTAATTTTTTGTGGCACAAAATTGTTTTGGAGATGAAAACATATTTTAGTCGTAAAATTGGTGACACATTTTTTAACTTGTAGGTACTAAGTATTTATTTTGAATATAGGCGAAGGCCAGTAAAAACAGGTGTGAAACAACCTTATTCGTAAAGAATAATATTTTAAAAGTTACCAAGATAATACTTCTTGATAGACTCTTTAAAATGGATTGTTGATTAAATATATCATATAAATGTGTACCAAATGCATTAATTTGGATGAAAGATAGGAATGTAATTACAATTTTGTCAAAATAATGCGCTCTTTCGGGCTCATGCACACTAAAAATAATTTAAAAAATAATATTTTAAGATTCAAAATTTTACCTGAAAAA
Source organism: Eupeodes corollae (assembly GCF_945859685.1). Taxonomy (NCBI): domain Eukaryota; kingdom Metazoa; phylum Arthropoda; class Insecta; order Diptera; family Syrphidae; genus Eupeodes; species Eupeodes corollae. The sequence goes on from NC_079147.1 coordinate 100,555,147, forward strand.
TAAGTTTGTCTTCAAAAATTTAAATGCCATTTTATAAATAAAAAAACCGTTGATTTTTCAAATTTTTATTTTGAAAATCGTTAGAGCGGTTGTTTTTAAAATTAATTTTTTATATATAAAATTTTCCGATTTTGTTCTAAAAATATTTTTGGAATGCAGTTGTTTAGTGATTGTAAATATACGTCTTACGTTTGAATTTCGTAAAAAATTGTTGACCCGTTTTTAAGATATAGAGTTTTGAAAAATAAAAATTCAATATTTTTTAAAAAATCCAAACAATTAAAAATTGCATTTTTGTTAATCAAATATTGTTAAGGCAATATAGGAGCTTATTCAGAAAAAAAATTATTAAAATCAGTTCATAAGTTGCTGAGAAAATTAAAAAACAAAATAACGGTTCTATGAGCGGTACCTTTCCTGAGCAATACAAAAATATGGTTTTCTTATAAAAAGAAGCCAAGCTAAAAAATAAAATTTTAGAGAAAATTTAAAAAAAATCTATCGGTTTGTTTTTGAGAAAATTCGAATTTTCGGTTTTTGACCAAAAAAATTGTATGGGGGCCACTGTTAGTTTTGATCTTAAAAAAAAAATGAAAAAAACGCCTAACGCGAATATGCTCAAAACCTTAACTTTCAAGTTTGAACTCAATCGACCCAATGGTTTAGGCTGTAGGAGCGTGGACAGACAGACAAAACCGACCGGACGGAATCGCGGGACCCACTTTTTTCGACTTCTCTACCATCGTAATATCATGTTTGATTAAAATCTCGAGTTCGAAATTTTGCACGAATGCAAAACTTGCCATATAGTTCCTATATGTCGCAAGTAAAAAAGGTGAACATTTTGGTTAACCCTAAATATCTTACGAACATAAAAGGCTAGAGACATGAATTAAATTTTATATAATATATTGTAACGTGATATCAAAGAAGTATATTTAAAAAAAAAATTCATTTAACGGTTTTTTTTATAAATTAAAAAGTTGAAAACAAAATTTGTCACCTCCAAAATTTTACGACTAAAATATGATTTCATCTCCAAAACAACAAATGTAAAGACAATAATGAATAATGTTTTTGACATCTGATAAAATTTTGAGAAAAATCGAATTGACAGTTTCTTTTTAAAGAAAATAAAAACCTTAAAAAAAATGTATAAAAGTTGGTAAAAATTGATTTTCGACTCAAATATCTTTTCAAAACTTTGAATTAATAGCTTATAACTAATTTTTACTTATAAGAAATATTGTTTTCAACATTAGGACAAATTTTGAGAAAAATCGAATTGACATTTTTTTTTAATAAAAAAATAAAAACATAAAAAAAAATATAAAAGTTTCGACTCAGATATCTTTTCAAAAATTGTAGATATTGGCTTTAAACTACTTTTATCCTTCAAAAAATAATGTTGTTAACATTCAGTAAAGTTTTGAAAAAAAAATCGAATTGACAGTTTTTTTTACAAAATATTAAAAACCGAAATAAAATGAACAAAAGTTGGTAAAAAATGATTTTTGACTCAAATATGTTTTCAAAAATTTGAGATAATAGCTTTTAATTTTTACCTGGTAAAAATGTACTTTCGATTTAAATAGCTTTTCAAAAATTAAAAATATTGGCTTCAAACTTATTTTATTTCACAGAAAATATTGTTTTCGATATTCAGTAATTTTAATATAAAAATCCAACAGTCCGTTTTTTCATACAAAATAAAATCTACAAAAAATAGTACCCAAATTTGGTAAAAATGGATACGATTACATATAGAAAAACTTTTAAGCAAGACAAATAGACAGACGGGATATGAAGTTATCAGTGTGGGTCGCATCCCAGCCTCTTTTTTAAAATGTAACCACCCTTTATTTGATTGTTATTTTGCCAAAAGTTTGTATCAACAAACATATCGCCATCTGTTGCACGTGATGATCTACACATAGTTAGACCATAATCTACGAACGAACTTCTTTCCTTTAGTTCTTATTTCAAGCAGCTGCTTCAATTTACAAAATAGAAACCATTTAAATAAATTAAATATAAATTATTTCTTATATTATCTTTATATATGCTCTTTAATTTTGGTAATTTTATTAAGTTAAAATTTCCGAGGTCTTTTCTTCTTTCCTCTGATATAGCCGGATCGAGTCACATTTATTTAACGCATTTAAAGCCGAAACTCATGACTGTTTTGTCAGGCGATGTGGAAATCTTTGTCGCGTACACTACTTTTTAGAGCTTGTTCATAATCTTTTTTAGAAGATGTACAGTAGCAATCAAATTCTGAATAATAATGACAATGGAACCTTAAGTTATGCTTTACTTACTTACTTAAGGTAGCGCTACAGTCCAGGGCGGACCTGGGCCTCAACCAACAAGCGTCTACAGCCAGCTCGGTCCCTAGCTAGCTGTCTCCAGTTTCGCACGCCAAGTTGGTTGAGGTCCTCTCCCACCTGGGTGCGCCACCTGAGTCGCGGTCTTCCTCTACTGCGCCGTCCCTCGGGATTGGATTCGAAGACCTTCCGGGCTGGAGCGTTGATGTCCATCCGCTCTACATGACCTAGATATCTAAGCCGTTGGACTTTAATTCTCGCTGGACAGGCCGTACAGTTCGTCGTTATATCTTCTCCTTCATTCTCCATCTATGCGTACGGAACCAAAAATCGCCCGAAGAATTTTTCTCTCGAAGCATCCTAAGACGCTCTCATCTTTCTTTGACAGGGTCCAGGCCTCAGCGCCATAAATGAGAACCGGGATGATGAGTGTCTTATAGATGGTGATTTTACATGCTTGAGAGAGGACTTTACTTCTCAATTGCCTTCTAAGTCCAAAGAGGCAGCGATTTGCAAGAGTTATTCTTCGTTTGATTTCAGCGCTGGTGTCGTTGTCTGCATTAATAGCGGTGCCTAGGTAGACAAAGTCCTTAACTACCTCAAGTTATAGCTGTCCATGGTGACGTTTTGTCCAAGACGTCGTCGTTCAGTGTCCTTTTTTGATGACAGCATATACTAGGTCTTGCCCTCATTGACCACTAAACCCATCTTCTTCGCTTCCGTCGCAATGCTCAAAAACGCTCCACTGACATCACGCTTTGATCTTCCAATTATGTCAATATCACCTGCGTATCCGAGTAATTGGATGGATCTTTGGAAGATTGTGCCTCTAGTGTTGACGGTTGAGTTTTGCACAATTCTTTCCGGAACGATGTTGAAGAAGTCGCATGACAGTGCATCGCCTTGTCTAAAACCTTTTTTGACATCAAATGCATCGGTAAGATCTTTTCCGACCTTGATGGACCAGCGTGCATTCTCCATCGTCATTCTGCACAAACGGATAAGTTTGACAGGGATGCCAAAACTAGACATTGCTCGTTAGAGCTCTTCCCTATAGATGCTGTCATACGCGGCTTTAAAATCGATAAGGAGATGGTGGGTATCGATTTGAAGTTCCTGGGTTTTTTCCAAGATCTGCCGTAGTGTGAATATTTGGTCGATAGTGGACTTTCCTGGTCTAAAGCCACACTGATAAGGACCAATCAGGTTGTTGACGAATGGCTTCAGACGTTCACATACACACAGGATCACAGGATCTTATACGCAATGTTAAGAAGACTGATGCCTCTGTAGTTGGCGCAGTTTAGAGGGTCTCCTTTCTTATGTATCGGGCACACTATGCTGAGATTCCACTCACCGGGCATGCTTTCTTCCGACAATATTTTGCACATGAGTTGGTGCATGCTCCCTACCAAGTCATCGCCTGCTGCTTTGAATAGTTCAGCGGTGATGCCGTCAGCTCCAGCAGCTTTGTTTGACTTAAGTTGAGATATAGCTATCTTCACTTCGTCAAGGTCGGGTAGGCGGAATTGTTGATCTGCGTCGCCGAGGTTGAGTGGTTCTATCTCCCTTACAGCGGAATTCGGTTCGTCATCGCCGTTGTATAATTTGGAGAAGTGATCTTTCCATATTCTCAGCATCGACTGTGGTTCTACTACGATGTTCCCTTGATCGTCTTTACAGGCTTCGGTTCGTGGCTGGTACCCTTGGGAGGTTTTTTTTACCTTTTGGTAAAATTTACGAACCTCATTCCTGTTGTGACATCCCTCTATCTCCTCGATCGCGCGCTTCTCATGCTCTCTTTTTTACCGTCTAAGAAGCCGGTGTTCCTCTCTCCTCTTCTGCTCGTAGAGCTCGCGAGCAGCTCTCGTCCTTTTGTGCAGCGCCGTTTTGTATGCCTCTTGTTTCGCTGCGTGCGCTTGCATTCGCCGGCATTCGTCGTCAAACCAGGGGTTTCGCTGTGGTGGCCGTGTGAAACCTAGCACTTCAGAGGCGGCATCTCTGATGGTTGCAAGGCAATGTTGCCACTGGTTTTCAATGCTTAATGCAGGAAGCATAGGACTCCTTAGGAGGTTATTAGAGACTCGATTGGAAAAGGACATGGCAGTCTCTTGCGATTGTAGCCGTCTAACGTCGAATCTTCTCACAGTACTTCCTTGTTTTGGCTTGGATCGGGATATCCGTAGCCGTACCATGGCTACAACGAGGTAGTGGTCCGAGTCAATGTTGGCCTCTCGGAATGTTCGAATATCCTGGATACTGGAGAAGTGTCGTGCGTCGATCGCAATGTGGTCAATCAAAGTTATGCTTTAGTAAAGAAATTTTTGTAAGTCTATCGTCGTTCCAAGAGATAGAGACAATAACTTACCGAAAAAACCTAGTAAAAACCTAAAACGAGTAATTTAGCGGAATTTCATATTTTTTAGAATTGCAAAACTCAGGACTTTATTGTTTTAGCAACAAGACTGTAATTTTTTGGAGTATCAGATTGTTCTGTTGTTTAACTAGAGTAAAGACTGGTGTGCCTGCGATATGGCAGATCGGTTAGTTTAGTGATTGCCTAAAACTTGGTTTAGGCCAGCAATGCCACTTTCTTGTCATGTCGAAGTTCTTGCTTTACCTCCTCGTGGTGGCCCCGGTCAATGATTTGTGTATCCCAACATACATAAGTTAGCAAAAATTACAAGGGCGAAGTTTCCTGAATCCTGACTCTTCAGGATAGGTTACGGAGATTAACACTCTTCGTAACTGAAAACCATTACGCTACAGAAACCGAAATTACGCCTCGAATAATTAATGGTAACTCGTTAACGACTTTTGTATCCAGACAAAGATTGGTTTCTGGAATGTAAGGACGCTTCTGGACGCAGGAAGTGAAGTTCCGCACAATGCCAGATTCCTCCAATTAGAGAGAGAATTTATGCGGTACAGGATAGATATCTTAGGGTTAAGCGAAGTGCGATGGTTGGGATCGGGCAAATACAAGTCACTGACACGTAACACTGTACTGCTCTACTCTGGCCATGACAAAGGAAACGCTCGAGAAGCTGGAGTTGGGTTTCTCCTTACAAAAACGGCAACCCGAAACCTTATTTCATGGGAGCCCCTTGGGAAAAGGCTTATCAAAGCTAGGTTTCAGAGTATAGTACGACCTGTCATCATTATACAGTGTTACGCACCGACGACGGAGCTTGCAGCTAATGAAGAGAAAGAATGCTTTTCCAGTCAACTGGATCCGCCTACAACAACACTCCCCGCGGAGATATAATTTTGGTTATGGGAGACCTCAATGCTAAGGTTGGCAGTTATAACAACGGGCTAAAGCATGTGATGGGTGCTCAAGGAGTCGGCAATTGCAATGATAATGGTGAGAGATTGATTGACTTCTGCAAAGCCATTAGCCTTGTGGCACTATGTTTGAGCACAAACTTTGTAATAAAATTTGCTGAGTGTTTGATCTGCCAACCAAATTACCACTTTGCGGTTAGTCGACGCTTTAGAAGCAGTCTCTTGGATGTGCGAAACAGAAGAGGCGCCGATATGGGACTTGTCCGTGACCACCACTTAATGATAGCTACTCTTAGATTACGTACAGCTACAGTTCGAAGATCCAACGGAACAACACAGGCCCCCAAATTCAACATCGCCAGACTAAGGGCTCCCACGACCCGTCAACAATTTAGGGACCACGAAATGAGAACAATCAGCAGCACAGAACATGACGACATCGAATACCATTGGAATGCTGTGAAAAATGTTTTCATTTCAGGTGCTGACAGAATAGTCGGTCGGAAGAAAGGAAGCAACAACACTCTTGGCTTTCAGAAGAATCTTGGGCAAGGATCAACGAACGCTAACAGTTATAAGGGCTCGAATAACCGCTGCACAAAAGGAAGAAAGAAACAAGAAAAAGAGAAAGTAAGCGTAACTGGAATGAATACTTATCCTCGGTTTTAAACCGAGTGTTTGCAAACATCGTGCAGCCAATACCTTCTGAAGCGCCTGAAGAAACTAATTCGCACCTCACCTCCACGTAAAGATGAGATCGTTGCCGCAATTAAAGCACTTAAGGACAACAAAGCGGTAGGCCTTGATGGAATTCCGCAGAGCTTTTGCAAGCAGCGCCAACGTCATCAAGCTAACTACTTCATCCGCTCATAAAAGAAGCTTGGACCACCGAAAGCTTCCCCCATGAGTGTATAGACAGGGGAATTATCGTCAAGCTTCCAAAAAAAGGAGAGGAATTTTCGTTCTACTAGCCGTTGCCAAAATAGTAGCAAAAGTTATACAGGAACACATCAGAGAACACCTGGAGGCCACACTCGATGCCGAACAAGCAGGATTCCGCGCTGGATCCTCCTGTATTGATCATATCAACACCTTTCGGATCATTATTGAACAGTGCGTTGAATATGGATCACCACTACACCTCCTGTTCATGGACTTCGAGAAAGCCTTTGATAGCGTTAACAGGGAGTATATCTGGTTAGCTTTGCGGAGGAGAGGCATCCAAGAAAAACTAATTGCTATTATTAAAGCAGCATATGATGGATTCAAGTGTCACGTTCTGCACGATGGTAGGTTTTCAGATGATTTTGAAATCCGAAGCGGAGACAGACAGGGCTGTATTATGTTATGCGATGTACTGCTCTTAGCTCTGTCAGGTAGAGGAGGGATCCACTGGACTTTGAAAACCTATTTAAAGAACTTATATTACGCGGACGATGTTTGCCTAGTCTTTAATAGTATCACGGATCTCCATCAAATGACAACGAGTGTGGAGAGAGAAGCAGAAGTTGTGGGGCTGAAAATTAATTCCGGCAAAACAAAAATAATCAGCCTCGGAACCCGACCATCCTCTCAATTAAATATTTTCTCGCAACCGGTGGAAAAAGTGGAGAGCTTTCAATATCCTGGAAGCATCGTTTCAATCGAAGGCGGAACCGAACAAAACGCAATCTGCCGCATCGGCAAAGCAAAACGCGGCGTACGCTATGCTGTCAACAATTTGGAGGAATAACTCTATTAGCTTAAGCACAAAGCTACGACTGTTTCGCACAAATGTCGAATCTATGCTTCTTTATGGATGCAGCACTTGGAAGGTTACTTCAGCCATAACAAGAAAGCTGCAAACCTTCGTAAATAGATGTCTTCGTCACATCCTATGGATTTTCTGGCCAAACCGTTTTACAAACGAGGTCCTTTATAGAAGGACAGGTCAGGAACCTATAGAATCTAATATGCGAAGACGTAAGTGGCAAAGGATTGGACATACGCTTCGAAAAGGTAACGACTGCATTGCAGGCCAAGCAATTCAGTGAAATCCGCTGACACAAGAAGGAAGAATAGCTGTTCTTGAATATAGTAGCTTAAACGACAGAAAATAATATTTAGTTTTTAAAGCGTTAAATTAAACGTGGATGATGAATCTTGATTTTAAAAAGATGTCAAAATACAGACATTGCAATGATGATATGGTTTTATATGAATTTTGTATTAATTAAGCAGTAACAATTTTTGTGGTAAATTGTGGTTACAAGAAAACATGACCACGCTCGTAGCGGCATAACAAGCTCTTCTAGCTTTATTAAACTTACTCTTGTAGCTTACTAGTTTTCCTTAACAAAGTTGGCTTCAAAACAACGAAAAATTTAAGTTTGATTAAAATTGACTTCATAAAAACGAAAAATTACATCTCTTACAGCTTAAGTGAAACCCTATGTTTTCTATTCGGGATACAATTTCTCATTTCATTAAGAACTACGTTTTTGACTACATCTAAACTAGGTTCGACTGTATTTTTGGAACGAAAGATAAAAACAAAATTTATAGTAGGTCACATTTTTAATGAAAACTATTACTTAACCTAATAAAGAGTTTATATCTACCTATAAAACATTCATAAAAATGACTTTCTAAGCCCAGTTTTGAGATCTGTGATTGGACTGGAAGGAACAGATCTCAATCAGGAGAAGGAAGGATCAGCTGAAGTTCAAGTTTCAAGTTATTTTAAATACTGCAAGAGTATGGACAAATTTTGACCCACAACATAAGATTGTGGTTTGTAGTCTGTTGCTTTTTGAACAGTTCCAAGTTTGGAACTAAAATTTAACAAGCCCTTTGCGATAAGTTTCCCTTCAAAAAACTCAGCTAATTGCAAAAAAAAAGTCAATCATGTTGTCTAAATCTGCCAAATTCAAAGACAATGCAATAAAAAGACTTTTACTGAATGTAAAGACTTGAAGTGAAAGAATACATACAATCTCAAATGATTGCTATCTTTATAAAGTCAAATGATTGTTGATTGTAAACTTTGAAGTCCTATTTTCTAGGTGACTTCGAAGAATGCAATCATTGAATTCAAATCAAGTAAGATAGCATTCGGCAAAGCTTACATACACTTACAACCTTGTCGTTTCTAGGTAGAACTATCACAGTGGGCCATTAAACTGGCCTAAGTGTGTCCAATTCCATCATGGACAGCCTTTTTAACCTAAGTAGATCTAGCGCTTAATGGTATAACCATTAATCGAACATAGACTGCATACCATGTACCAATAGTTGAAAATTCAATTAAAAATATATCAAAATTCTATAAGTTAAAAAAAAAAACTTAACTAAGTCTTCATCTAAACTAATCTAATTTATTGCATGTGGATCATATCATTATAAACGAAATAATTAGGACCATTTCTTGTCTTCTAAAAAACATTGGACTTTGAAAATAGTTTTGCAATCAACTCTTTCAAACAGACCAAAAGTAGGTATATACAAATGCCCAAGTCCTGCATAGGATACTCTGCTCTGGCACACTTCAAAAGAATCATCAAAAACGAAAAAAAAAACTTTTCCAAGAAAAAAGAAAACTTTTCGTCTTAGTGTTGTTCTGTTCTTTTATTTTTAACGTACAAACATGGATAAGGAATTGAAGATATAAGGACGAAGACGATAGGATAGCGTGTGCGTTGTGCAATGGGCGATATGGGCTATGTCGAGGATGGAGGCAGTGGTGAACCTACGAGAATTGGGCAAACGGCGAACCAATAAACTCTGCAGAAAGTCGAAACGTGGTTATTCTCTTGAAGGTTTCTTTTCTTTTTTTTTCCATTTTATTTTTGTTCATTGGTCTAGAATAGAAGTTCAAATAAAGCTATAGAGTCTTCTTTATATATCTACAAAAGTTTATATACATCTTTAGATCAGAGAAGCAAAAGAATAACACACACTATACACATTGATGCGAAGGGCAAACTTTAGGGGCTTGATTTAGTTTTAGATTTCGCAAATTGAATGAAATGAATACAAGGTGCAAGGGCGGATTTGAGCATCAAATAGAAGACTTTTCAATGTAGGTAGGTAGGTTAGGTACCTTATACGTACATGATATAGAACTTTTTCAAACTTTGGTCCAATGTTATTTTTCTACGAAATCAACTTGCTTTTTTTTAAATTCCTAAAGGAACTTATGTCCTGTCTTCATAAAACCTAAAAGGTGAGTTTATTCCTTGGTGTACGCAGCACGATGTAAGTAAATTCGAGTACCTGCTTATAGAAAGTCATATAGTAGATAAGGTAAATATAGTTCTTTTTAAGTTTAAAAACAATTTCTTATACGTATTTAACATTTATTAATATAAAGATTTTACAATACTGTACGTCTGCCAGAACCGGTATTCGTTTGCGTAATTTAACGCTTCTAGACTATTTTTCTTAGGCCTACAAAAATTCAGAGTAAATCCCGATGTTATGTGGTAAAATTCACGTCATCTAGTCCTAGATTTTTTATTTCCTAGAAGAACTGAAAAAAAGCTGATGATGGTATTTAGGGAGTCCTGAATGCATAACGAAAGTTTAATTACATTTTATTATGACTTTGATTCATATTTCGGCTTTAAGATCGGCGTTTGCATTAGAAATGTTTTGAGAATTGTTGCAGTGATTTGTGAAAGAACAATAAAACTATTTACTATGAAGGGTGGGTTTATAACAAGGTAGATATTATTAACTTACCGTAGAAAGTTATTGTAATGGGTCCGATTTGTCGAATTGAAAATTTTGACATTTCTCGATGTTTCAAGGTCCCTAGAGTGGAAATAAAAGATTTTAAGAAAGATGGCTGTGCTGTCGTTTTAGAAAATTCCAAAGCAGTACATTCCAAATAAATTTGCATAATTTTTAGACAAAAGTATAAAATTTTTTTTTAATTACATATTTATTTTTATTTTCATTTACTTACTTACTTAAGGTGGCGCTAGAGTCCGGGGTGGACCTGGGCCTCAACTAACATGCGACTACAGCCAGCTCGGTCCCTAGCTAGCTGTCTCCAGTTTCGCACGCCAAGTTGAAGTCTTCACCCACCTGAGTGCGCCACCTGAGTCACGGTCTCCCTCTACTGCGCCGTCCCTCGGGATTAGATTGGAAGACCTTCCGGGCTGGAGCGTTGATGTCCATCCGCTCTACATGACTTAGCCATCTAAGCCGTTGGACTTTAATTCTGCTAACTAGGTCAGTGTCGCTGTACAGCCCGTACAGTTTGTCGTTATATCTTCTCCTCCATTCTCCATCTATGCGTACGGGACCAAAAATCACACGAAGAATTTTTCTCTCGAAGTATCCTAAGACGCTCTCATCTTTCTTTGACAGGGTCCAGGCCTCAGCGCCATAAATGAGAACCGGGATGATGAATGTCTTATAGATGGTGATTTTCGATGCTCGAGAGAGGACTTAACTTCTCAATTGCCTTCTAAGTCCAAAGAAGCAGCAATTTGCAAGAGTTATTCTTCGGTTGGTTTCAGCGCTGGTGTCGTTGTCTATGGTTCTAGCAGTGCCTAGGTAGACAAAGTCCTTAACTACTTAAAGTTATAGCTGTCCATGGTGACGTTTTGTCCAAGACGTCGTTGTTCAGAGTCCTTTTTTGATGACATCATATACTTGACCACTAAACCCATCTTCTTCGTCGCAATGATCAATAACGTTCCACTGAAATCACACTTTGATCTTTCAATTATGTCAATATCATCTGCATATCCGAGTAATTGGATGGACCTTTGGAAGATTGTGCCTCTAATGTTGACGGTTGAGTTTTGCACAATTCTCTCCAGAACGATGTTGAAGAAGTCGCATGACAGTGCATTGCATTGTATAAAACGTTTTTTGACATCAAATGAATCGGTGAGATTTTTTCTGACCTTGATAGAGCAGCGTGCATTCTCCATCGTCAGTCTTCACAAACTAACCCCTGGCATGATGATTAGTGCGTTGGCTGTCATGGAAGGGGTGGTGGGTTCAATCCCCGCCTGTGCCACCTAAATTTAAAAAAAAAAAACTTAATTTTCGCAGGTACTGCCTCTTGCGAGGAATTAAAAATCCTTCAAGAGTAATTATTGTCATGAAAAAGTGCTTTCTCAAATTGGCCGTTCGGATTCAGCCTTAAATTGTAGGTCCTTCCATTCCTGGCAACAGTACTCGCACACAGGAATGGTTGAAAGTTGTAAGTCACTACGACCTGGTTCCTAACGGACTGTTGGGCCACCCAATTTATTTATTTATTCTGCACAAACGGATAAGTTTGACAGGGATGCCAAAACTTGATATTGCTCGGTAGAGCTCTTCCCTATAGATGCTGTCATACGCGGCTTTAAAATCGATAAAGCGATGGTGGGTATCGATTTGAAGTTCCTGGGCTTTTTCCAAGATCTGCCGTAGTGTGAAAATTTGGTCGATAGTGGACTTTTCTGGTCTAAAGGCACACCGATAAGGACCAATCAGACGGCAGAGAGGATCTTATACGCAATGTTAAGGAGACTGATGCCTCTGTAGTTGGCGCAGTTTAGAGGGCCTCCTTTCTTATGTATGGGGCACACTATGCTGAGATTCCACTTATCGGGCATGCTTTCTTCCGACCATATTTTGCAGATGAGTTGGTGCATGCTCCGTACCAAGTCATCGCCTGCTGCTTTGAATAGTTCGGCAGGGATGCCGTCAGCTCCAGCAGCTTTGTTTGACTTAAGTTTAGATATAGCTATCTTCACTTCGTCGAGGTCAGGTAGGCGGAATTGTTGATCTGCGTCGCCTAGGTTGAGTGGTTCTATCTCCCTTACAAGGGAATTCGATTCGTCATCGCCGTTATATTATTTGGAGAAGTGGTCTTTCCATATTCTTAACATCACCTGCGGTTCCACTACGATGTTCCGTTGGGTGTTTTTTTTTAACTTTTGGTAAAATTTAAGAACCTCATTCCTGTTGGGACATCCGTCTATCTTCTCGATCGAGCGCTTCTCATGTTCTCTTTTTTTTTCATCTAAGAAGGCGATGTTAATCTCTCCTCTTTTGCTCGTAGAGCTCGCGAGCAGCGCCATTTTGTATGCCTGTTGTTTCGCTGCGTGAGCTTGCCGGCATTCATCGTCAAACCAGGGGTTTCGCTGTGGTGGCCGTGTGAAACCTAGAACTTCAGCGGTGGCATCTCTGATGGTTGCAAGGCAATGTTGCCAATGGTTTTCAATGCTTAATGCAGGCAGCATAGGACTCTTAAAGGATTATTATAGACGCGATCATAAAAGGACATGGTGCGATTGTAGCCGTCTAACGTGGAAACTTCTCAAAGTACTTCCTTGTTTTGGCTTGGATCCGGATATCCGTAGCCGTACCTTGGCTACAACGAGGAAGTAGTCCGAGTCAATGTTGGCCCTTGGAATGTCGGAATATCTTGTTTACTGGAGAAATGTCGTGCGTCTATCACAATGTGGTCAATCTGGTTGACGGTTGATTGATCAGATTTCCATGTCCCTTTGTGGATATTGAGATGTGTGAACTGCGTACTAGCTACCAGAACGTCTTGCCCCGCAGCGAAATCGATCAGCCTAAATCCGTTGTCAGAGATGGTGTCGTGCATGCTGTATCTTCCGATGATGCCATTATCCGTCTGTATTCGCAAATTAAGGTATTTTTTGCGTGGCCAGGAAGTCACCCCGACGGCACAACCCCCAACCTTGAAGGCCAGATCCTTAGTATAACTCCAAGGACGGGGAGCCGGATAAACCGCTCCTTACAGGCCGCTCCCAGAAGCCCTATAAGGTTTTTACTAAGTAGTTCAACCTTACTTCTGGAACTGTAGACGCCACCGTTGATTCCATCTCGAGAATTTATCCGCTGCCCTCTGGATAAGGAGAGGTGCCTTAGTGGAAGCACCTTTCCCCCCTCTCTCGTTTGCTGCCCCCACCAACTTTCCACTGAGGTTAGAATCCAATCTCCAGTTGGGGTACTAGTACTAGGCACCCGATGTTCACCGCGGGGAGGTGAGAGTATGAGTTGATAGACAGAGAGAAACCTGTGGACGCTTGTGTTCTCTTGAATGCACATGTCTACGATTTGAACATTGGAGCATTTAATGCGTTTTTTGTAAATTAATAGTCTTCGAATTTCAAATCTATACTTATCATACTTTGATGTAAAAGTGTTCTCCATTCATTATCATCGACATCGACAAGTTCTTCTTGCATTAAATTTGGAAACAATTGTATAAGCGGGGTAAGGCTAGGGGATTTATTTTTCGGATCAATTACTTTGACTTCTTATTTTCGTACATAAGTCGATGTAGTAATCTCTACACTTTTTTTATATTTTATACAACTTCACTTGTTAGGCCCCCAGAGCAAACTAAGGTGGATTTAACTTGAGTCTAAAAGGCAATCTTTATTGCAAATATCTATTGAGTTCATAGAGGCGTCATCGATAAATTCGTTTTTCACAAAGTTAGACAAAATAGTTTCAAAATAAATTTTTAATGTTGAAAGCAAAACGTGAATACCTTGTTCTTTAGACTGGTATTCAACATTTATTGATTGTAATGATTGTAAGTTTTAAAATGTATTGCAAGAAATATAAGTATAATTTTATTTCATCTGTAATATCTGCATAAATATTAAATGCTATGAATTTAGTCTGCATTCTGTTCCAGGTGATATGTGATGAAATAATGATTCAACGGAACCCACTCTTCTTAAATTCGCGTTACAACACTTTAAAACGATAGCCACCTGGTACAGGATGTTTTTAATATTTTGTGGGCATTGATGACCTTCCCCAACAAGTTATCAAAGTACTTGACTATCAGTACCTTAACAATATAATATTGTGGAGCAATTGCTTTGATCAATAAAATAAGAGGGTAATAAAAGTAAAAGGCAAATTGCATTGGAGAAGGAATAAAATGATTTTTAGCTCAGCCGCTTTTAATTTCATTTTTTTACATTTGATGAATTCTTCCTCATCCGTTTGGAAAATTTGTTGTTGTTTAAGGGATTTAAAAGACTTTTTGTGTGCTTCTGAGCCTTCGTGGCGTTTTATATTTCCAAAATTGATTGTTATAAATTTGGCACAACACTTACAAAATGTTTTGTCTTCGCTCTGTGGTGATGTTTTTTTTTCCAACCACGGATATATTTGAAGCCATATCATGCGGAACTTTTGTTTTCGTGGATGGTCTTGTTGGTCCAACGTAGAATTCGATTTTTCTGTCGACAGACATTCTTCAGAATCGGAAACACCTTTATTCTCAACAACCTTCTATGTATGTATATACTCGTATGTATGTACAAAAATTTTGGGAGAAACCAAAGACTTATATCAGCAGTTTCACAAGCCACCTGTAATGAATTTTATTGTTTAATATTTATTCAAATAAGAAAATTTATGTATTCATATCTTACTTCTCCATTGATTTTTATTTTTGTTTTTCCAATGCAGATTTTTCCTATAAAGGGCTGTATTAACGCCAGCGGAGCCAAAAACTTAAGAAAACAAAACACGGACACGTGAACTGAAAGTGAAACCGTAAATTGTCTGTTAGATTGATTTGCGTACGAGCAGGGGAGAGAAGACTATATGGTGAATACTTTTGCAAAAGTGTATGTAAAAAGTCATCTATGTGCAAAAGTGTGCCATGCCATTCTTGTTTGTGGAATGTGGAATGTGGAATTTAAAAGTACATTTTCATCGAAAAAATTTGAAGTGATGCCTTCCGTATAAGTTTTTATCATGTTAGGTTTTATGAACAACGAATTTGGAAAAGCAATACAAATGGCAATACAAATGGCAATACAAAAACAAAAATGCAGTAAAGTGATACCAAATAAACATTTTTTTTTTTAAATCGAATTAGAGTTTTTTTTATAAATAAAAAAAAACCTAAAAAAAATATTTGTAACCTACAACATTTTATGAACTGAAAATCATTTTATCTCCAAAATGATTTTATGCAACGAAGAAAAACGTTTTGAACATTGCACAGTGGGTACCCGCCCATACAAACCGCGGTCAAAAACATAACACATGCTTTTTTTAAAGTTAAACACTTATTGTTATTTTTATTTGTTTTAACTTACAAAATAAAAAAGAAAAATTAACAAATTCATAAAAAAAATATGTTGGAAATTATATTTTAATTTTTAATAAAAATTACTTTTTTTTACAGGTAATTTTCTCAAATTTGAAATTAGCGGGTCGGAACTTAAAAGAAGTCTATTTAAAAGGCCCTTATTAGTAACTACACGTGACATTTTTCTTGTGTGATTCAATCGGTAGTTTTTGATGTCCTTATTTCTGGCTTCCTCACTTAACTCGCCTATTATCCAAGTTTTGCTCTGAATTCAGCTTGGACTCGAAGAATCTTATCCAAGCATTGAGTGGGGATAAACCAAAACGTAAATTGTTCTCATTGACCTCTTTTTAAATGCATAATTCAATGTTGTTCATTTCCTTTTGTGTCGCTCCACATATGTAACATTTTAAAGATGTTTTTTCGTTAAGTGCGTTGCAGACTTTTCCATCAACATCAACCATAGTTGTTAAACGTAAGTTATTAGTGACTGTCCATTCTTTATCATTAATAGTTATAGTTAAAGCCTGCAAGGTCTTTATTTTGTCAGTATAATATTGTTCTTCAAAAACAGGTACAGCAGTAGTTTCTTTTTTAAATTGAAATTTAATTGGCCGTCAGTATCGTGATGAGGCAGTTCGAGGATTTTTCACTGATAGTACTTCAAAAGGCGTTGCACTCATTACGTTTCACGCAAAGCTGTAGCAATTGATTCGTCGGTTCTCGATATTTCAGCCATACGTCTTCGTTTACTCCGCGCAGAACATTCTTGGAAACTTTTTTTTAGGACGACTGCATAGAAATAGAGGTGATCAAATTCAAAATTGTCAACACCTTGATAAGCCCAACTGTGTTTAATGTTTTCCAGGATTTGGCTGGCTTGTGCTGGATGATTTCTTCGACTTTCAAGCCATTTATCAAACACAAAATTGCGTTTAATTACGCTTTTTTGAAAAGCTGCAATACTCTTCTACATTTTAGTTACTCTTTTATAGTGGGCACTCTAAGAAAAACGAACTAAATCTTTAATTTACTGTTAACTGAGACCAATAAAAAGTTACAAAAAGAACATCGCGTAGGGGTCCTATTACATTGACACCTTAAGTTATTAAAATATAAAATGTATGTTTTTAGAAAGTACTTACCAAAACAAAAAAATATTGCTCACACTTAATTAAAAAGAGTCATCACAATTACAAGTTCTCTAATAAGAAAAGCACCGTTAAGCGAGCTGAATGTTTAATTATGTTTTAACTTTAAATGGCTATAAGGAAATGAACAAAAAATAATGCGTACGAGTTTTTTTGGTTTTGGTTTAACGGAATTTTTAAGAACCTGATCAACACGTCTTTCAGCTCTTGATTAGTGACATTTTTTTTTTTTAATGTGATTTGGTACAATTTTAAGAAAAACGAAATTAAAGTTTTTTTTTATAAAAAATTAAAACAAAAAAAAAAACATACCTCAAACATCACCTTTTAAAAAATTTAAAATATTGGCTTTAAACTTATTTTATCTCACAGAAAATATTATAAAAGACCGTTTTTTTTTATAAAAAAATATAAAATAGTCAAAAAATAGTACGAACATTTTATAAAAAAAACTATTGAATATCGAAAACAATATTTTCTGTGATATAAAAAAAGTTTGAAGACAATATTTTTAATTATTGAAAAACTATTTTTGTTGAAAGTAAATTTTTACCAAGTCTTATAGTAATGTTTTTATTTAGTTACGTTTTTATTTTTTGTAAATAAACTGTCAATTCGATATTTCTCAAAATTTTAATGAATGTTGACAACAATATTTTTTGAAAGATAAAAGTAGTTTAAGCGAATATCTCAAGGTTTTTTTTTTTTTTTTATCCGATGGAAATCTTCAAAAGACACTCGGTAAGAATCGGTACCGAGTAGTGTGGGACTCTTACCGCACTAAAACCACCGGTGAATCAGGACCAATCTATGAAAGATCGACAAATGATTTTTATTTCTTAATTTTTAAATCGCATTGGGGGAAGTTTAAGGTTATAACACTTTCCCGTAGCTTTTAGACCATCAGCTCATGAGGCTTGGTTCTTCTTAATCTCCGAACATTGTCTCGTACATTTAATACGGTCTCCATTTCAGAGTTAGTATGACTTTGCAGTCGCTGATTGTGTGATACAGCGTGTTTCTTAACCACTTCTGTAACCATTTCAATTTGAAGGTCACGATGTAGATCGCTATTTCTTATATACCAAGGGGCATTTATTATTCCACGAAGGACCTTGCTTTGGAATTTTTGGATGCATTTGTTTTCTTTGTACAGCCCCATAGTTGGATGCCATATGTCCAAACGGGTTTCAATACTTGCTTATATAACATTAGTTTGTTCTGGATAGATAGGTCAGAGTTCTTTCCTATTAACCAGTACATTTTTCTGTACAGATTTATCTGGCACCAATATTGCAGTATCATCAGCAAAGGTGGCCATGATAGCGTTGATGTCCACTGGAATATCCTTTGTATATAACAGATACAGGGTTGGTCCTAGGACACTTCCTTGTGGTACACCGGCTTCAATTTTCTTAAGTTCCGAGTAATTTTGGTCGTACCGTACTCTAAAGAGTCGGTTCGTAACGTAGGATTTCAGTATTTCGTAGTACTGCCTGGGGAAGTCCCTATGCAGTTTGTACTCAAGTCCCAAGTGCCAAACCTTGTCAAAAGCTTGAGCAACATCTAAGAATACAGACGAGCATACTCGTTTTTCTTCAAGTGCCTTTTCCACAACATCCGTAATTCGATGCACTTGGTCTATCGTGGAATGTTTATTTCTAAATCCAAACTGATGGCTCGGAATTAGTCTTCTTTCTTCAATTATTTTGTTAAGCCTTTTAAGTAGCAGTTTTTCAAAAACTTTTGCCATGATTGGTATACGCGATATTGGTCTGTAAGATGTAACTTCTGTTGGTGGCTTACCTTGTTTAGGTATAACAATGACTTCCGCAATTTTCCAATGATGTGGCACATATCTTAGTTTAAGGCATGCGTTTATTATAAATTGGAGTTTCTTGAAGGCTTTAAGAGGCATTTCTTTCAGAACCTGAGCAGTTATAAGATCGTACCCTGGTGATTTTTTGTTTGACAACTTATGTTGACACATGCTTCTTACTTCTTTGAGCGTGACAAAAGGTATTTCACATTCGTCGTTTCTGTCAACAAACCGTAAGGGATCTGTAGCTGTGCTTGCTGGGAATGGCTTGAAAACATTCGCAAGATGTTCAGCGAAGAACAACCCTTTTGTTTCGGGTTTCCGATCCATTTACCATCTTGAGATTTTATCGGCGGGTTTTGTGTCTGAGGTCTTTTTAGGCGCTTAGCTGCTTTCCATAAGGATTCTTTTTTTTAATTCGTTGTTAAGACGGTTAAAAACTACCTTATCATCTGGGAATCTCATGGATTGGAGTACTTTCTTCTGCAGCCTGCTTCACATCAGCAATAAATTGTTCTACTTCATGATCAATTTGTTCAATTGTTTGCATAGGGAATCTTAGGTTTATAAAATTTTTAAGTTTGTCTCTGAATTCGTTCCAGTTTGTTCTGTTATTCACGAGCTTGGGATTACTTTTTTCTATTATTTCTGTTTCGCTCAGTGATAAAATTACTGGAGTATGATCTGATGGTAAATCGTAATTACCTTCGACACTTATATGATTTCGTTTAATACCTTTAACTACGAAAAAGTCTATAAGGTCTGGTATTTTGTTAGTATCAGATGGCCAATATGTTGGCGAACCAGAAGAATAAAATTCGCAGTTGTATTTTCGGCCTGCTTGGTGTAGCCGTTTACCTTTTGTTGTTATGAGCCTAGATCCCCATTGGGTGTGTTTAGCATTGAAGTCGCCACCAACAAGAAAGTTATGTCCTAACAAATGTAGGAGTTCTGCATAGTCTTCTTCAGTTGGAGAGCGCCTCGGAGGGCAGTATATAGCTGCTATTTTGAATTATTTCTTTTTTATACCAATACTAATTGTTGTTACTTGCATGTTTTCTTTAGTAAACTTTGGTTCTTCATAGAGTGTTAAGCACTTTTTTTTAAGTACTGCTGATCCTCCCCTAGCTTTGTCAGCTGGGTGCGGAGCGTGATAACATGTAAGTTTGGTAATTTATTATCAAGACTTTGTCCAATAGCGAGGTGGGTTTCGGACACCAAACAAATATCTATATGCTCTATGTCTAAAAAGATTTTTAAATTTTTATCAACTTTTATTAATTTTTTTGTTTAGGTTTTTTTGTAGAAATAAACTGTCAATTCGATTTTTTCCAAAATTCTACCGAATGTTGAAAACAATATTTCTTATAAGGTAAAATAAGTTGAAAGCAATAATCTCAAATTTTTGAGAAGATATTTGAGTCGAAATTCAATTTTTACCAACTTTGGGTAAAGTTTTCTTAGGATTTTATTTTTTATAAAAAAAAATGTCAATTCGATTTTTCTCAAAATCTTACCAGATGTTAAAAACACAAAACTGTTCTGTAGATAAAAACATTTTGTATTCGTAAAATTTTCGAGGTGACACATTTTTTTTTAGTTTTTTTTATTTATAAAAAACCGTTGATTTGATTTTTTCCAAAAATATATTGATTTGGTATCACGTTACAATATATTATAAACTTCCCATAAGAAGTTATTGTAATGGTTCCGATTTGTCATATTGAGAATTTTGATTTTTTCGTTTTTCAAGGTCCCTAGAGTCGAAATAAAAGATTTTTAAAAAGATGCCTGTGCGTTTGTGTGTACATACGTTAGTACGTCCGTACGTTCGCGACGTTTTTTTCCTTGTCCATACCTCAAAAACCAGAAGAGATATCGATTTCAAATAATTTGTGTTATACAGATAATAAGGCAGAAAGATGCAGAAAGGGCTCTCAAGAAAATTGAGTGGGTGGATTTTTTACCATAGCAGTTTGAAAAAAACGTGAAATTTTTGGTTAACCCTAAATATCTTACGAACCAAAAACGCTAGAGACTTGAATTAAATTTTATATAATATACTGTAACGTGATATCAAAAAAGTATATTTTTTGAAAAAAATCCATTTAACGGTTTTTTATAAATCAAAAAAACTGGAAAACAAAATTTTTCACCTCCAAAATCTTACGACTAAAATATGATTTTATCTCCAAAACAATTTTGTGCAACGAAGAATAATATTTTTGGCAAATGATAAAATTTTGAGAAAAATCGAATTGACAACTTTTTAACAAAAAATAAAAATCCAAAAAAATACTAAAAGTTGGTAGACCTTGATTTGCGGATCAAATGTCTTTTAAAAAAATTAAAATATGGGCTTTAAACTTATTTATCTCACAGATAATGGTCTTGGCATGGTCTTAGCTTTCAAAACGTCTAAAGATGACATATATTTGAACTTGAACGTATATAATTGTTGCAAGTTTCGGTAAGAGAACTACCAGGAAAGTGAGTGTCCAATAGTAAGTTGAGCGATTCATTACTTGAATTTTTTTCAGGAGCCGTCCGCATTTTTCAAGCAGCTTGGCATAGCTTGATTAGTTGAAAGAATTTTCCGTAACCTAGAGGCTTCAGAAGTTTCTTCTATCATGCCACAGAAGGATCGCCAAGAAGATCGCTTGGATTTCCTTAGTGCCTTCTTGTAGATTCTTAGGGATTCTTTTGTAGGAGTCCCAATGAGAGGCTAGTCTTGCAGCTTTGGCCAGGTTGAAAAGTTTCTGCATTCTTTCCTGAGCGAGTCAAGCTCTGAGGCCCACCATTGAGGTTTCTTCTTTCCTCTTATGTGTATAAGTGGACAAGCAATTTCTAGCGATCTGTTCATAGCTGAGGTAAGGTAATTGACTTTGTTGTCAAGTTCGTTAGCGTTAGAGGAAGGACTAGATAGTCCAGGTTCTAGTAAACTCTGTAATGAGTTCCTGTATGAAGCCCAGTCAGTTTTCCGATAGTTTCGAAAAGTCAATGGACTCGGGTTATCATCCACATTTAGATTGAACTGGATATATCTATGATCAGAGAACGAGTGTTCTTTAGATACTTTCCAGTCCAAGATCATTTGGTGTATAGTATCTGAGACAAGAGTTATGTCTAGCACTTCTTGTCGAACGAGGATGATTCATTTAAAACATTACTTACTAAGAGCTTAGTACCAAGAATATAATCAAAAAGAGACTCACCTCTGTCTTTTGATATTCGTGCTACCCCATACAGTTTGTTGAGCGTTAGCATCGCTCCCAATAATAAGGCGGACCCTTTGCCTTTCCGCTTCACCGACGACTTTCTAAAGGGGTTTTCTAGGGAAAGGGCCAAGGTGGTCATTGCCAAGATACGCCGACACTAGCCAACCTAGCTACGATGGTATCTTTGTCACTGAAATGATGGATTAAATATATGTACATTAATGCTACGTTTCACTAGTATGCAAGATCTAGGTTAACCTTTATCTGTCACACACAGTGTGTAGTACCAAGGAGTCCTGAGTCCTCGAACAGAATAATGTCTTCCCCGTTCCTTGCCAGATGGAGAAGAATTGAGGCCGAGGCTTTTATGGTTAATCTGTACTAACTGCAGCATTTTGACTACAATTAGGCAAATCAACCTCCACCACCAATACTTTTAACTTATTTTTAAACTGCTATATTTCTTGAGAGCCCTTTCTTTATCTTTCTGCTTTATTGTCCCTATAACACGCACGCTCACACATCTTTCTAAAAATCTTTTATTTCGACTATAGGGACCTTGAAACGTCAAACGTCAAATGTCAAATTTTCAATTTGAGAAATCGGACCCATTACAATAACTTTCTGTGGGAAGTTAAAAATGCACCGGAACGGTGCAAAATGGGAAATCAACAAATTGAAGAATTTTGTATTTTATATTCTTTTAATGTATGTAATGAATAAGATTGTTTTTGGTGTTTTAAGGAACCCATTATGCCCCGCTTTCATCTTCATATATTTGATTATTAAAATTTTATTTTGGTATTAAGAAAAACAAGTAGTATTTCAAAATAAAATCATTTCATTGTAAAGAGAAAGGTATGATATTAGAAATAAAAACCACATCAGCCATATGGTCGAACCTTGTCAGTGAACTTTCGTTGGGGAAGGTCCCCTCTGTGTTGTGCGTCCGTTGCCCATGCTCGTCCTGTTTGAGTCTTGTGCCTAATCGTGATATTTGTTTAATTGTTTTCCCTAAATTTTAAATGTTAACTTAAAAAAAAAAAACAAATAATCAATAACAAAACGAAACATAAAAAAAAAACAAAAAAATATTAAAGGTGACCAAAAAAAGTACAAAAATAAAAAAAAACAATAAACATAATAAATAAATTTCAGGGTAGATTATTATAATATTCGTGGGCTTAGAGCGAATTTTCTTTCTTTGTACTCCCATACTGCTTTATTCCCAAGAAAGGCAAATCTTCCTCACCCTCTAATTACCGACCGATTGCACTTACGTCCCTCCTTTCCAAGATCATGGAAACGCTGATTAATTATCAGCTCAAGAAATATCTCGAAGATCGAAAGCTTTTTAATGACCGACAATACGGCTTTCGTAGCAATAGGTCCACTGGTGATCTCATGGTTCATGTCACCGAACAGTGAAACAAATCTTTACATAGTTTTGGAGAAAGTAAGATTATTGCACTAGATATTTCAAAAGCATTTGATAGGGTTTGGCATCAGGCTCTCTTATCGAAAATACGTGCTTACGGTGTTAATGAATCCCTCCTTCATTGGATTAGTAATTACCTTTCGAATCGTTCAATACAAGTTGTATTGGATGGATTCAAGTCTGAAAACCAGAAAATGAATGCTGGTGTGCCCCAGGGCTCTGTTCTATCTCCAACACTCTTTCTCATTTTTATTAAAGATCTCCTGTCTGCAACATCTAATCCAATACATTGTTTCGCTGACGATAGTACTCTAAGCTTTTCATATTCGTTTTAAGATTCACACCCCTCTTCTTCGGATGTGGAACTGCAACGACAAAATATGATAAGCTCATTAAATTCCGACCTAAACAGCATTGTACAATGGGGAATAAGAAACCGTGTGGAATTTAATGTTTTGAAAACGCAATGCTGCCTTGTGTCGTTAAAGCGAAGTATACCCCCCTTGCATTATCCATAAATGGCACTTGCATCGAGGAAACTGAACATCTCGAAATTCTCGGTATGTGTATCGCCAACCACCTTTTGTGGAACGATCACATACGCGATGTCGCCAAAAATGCCGCAAGATGTTTGGGTTTTCTAAGGCGATGCAAGAACTTTTTCTCCCCCTCTGATCTGGCTGTTATTTACAAGACTTATATACGTCCAAAGCTTGAGTATAACTCCCATATCTGGGCTGGTGCTCCTACAACTTACTTAAGCCTCTTGGATAGTATTGAACGTAGAGCATTTAGATTGATTGGTGATATTACCATCATAAGATCATTTACGTCACTTGAACATCGTAGAAATGTTTCTTGGCTCACCCAGTTTTACCGTTATTTAAATGGTTTATGCTCTAGAGACATAGCCAGCTGCATTCTTCCCCTTAAACAGTTCAACCGTAATACTCGCATTTCTAGGAATGCTCATCAATATACCCTCGAGCCCATCTTCGGTCGTACTGTCAAGTACAGAGATTCGTTCTTTAGCCGTACTTTGCGAATGTGGAATGTCTTGCCCCTCTCTGTCTTCCCCAGCTATTGAAATATTCAGGAATTCAAAACCAATGTGCACCGACACCTCCTTTCAACCCCTCTCTCCTTTTCCTAGTACTCACACTGTGTCTACATAATAAGGGTAGTTATCCCTTTGAGTGTGCGCTTATTATAAAAAAAAAATTTAATGAGAACTTCGACTATCAATTTGAACATTTTCAGCTCTTTGTACTCGACAACTTCATGAATTCTTAGTGAAACGGCTCGGCATACACTTTATATTTCACATGACCCCAAAGAAAAAAGTCTTGTGTTAGAGCAGAAGATAACGTTGGCCAAATGTGATCATCTTTTCCACAAATACTCGTATCACACTACAGAAACTTTGCTTCCGAGATTGTAATAATTTCGTTGTTTTTTTGACAAGCAGCACTATTCTTTTATTAAATTAATCTATTTAGTTTTGGCATGGTCTTAGCTTGTCAGAAGATGACAGATTTAAAAGTCACAGCTTCCAAAAAAAAATAGAGTGTTATTCAAAATGTATCCTGTTATTGGAAAATCCTTTGCATTCTTACATTACAATAACATAACCAATTATAAATACACGTAAACATAATTAAAAACACAAAATGTACAAACATATGTATATAATTTCATTGAACGGTCTTTCCTCTTTTTCAGTATTTTAATTTTAGGTAGTATTTAATTACATCAAATGTCCTTGATAAATTATATAAAATTCATAGATATTTCAACACCTTCTTTAATCTTCCGATTTTCGAATGCAAACAAATAAACCCCTTAACACCGAACCCCCATGACCCGGACGACAACGATAGTTCGAGCCAATAGTAAACTTAAGAGCGAAACAATAAACATCATCACAAATACCACCAAACCCAAACCAACACGAACTCGAAACCCCAAACCCGCACTTCTCGAGAAACCACATTTAAATCAATTCCCCAGCCATAAATCGATTTCTCGTGTCCTTCTTCAACTCGTTGCTCTAAAACCAAAAATAATAAATCAGAATTAGCAAGACCAACAATAATTGATCTATGGAATTGAATTATTTGCCAGGTTGTCATTGGGGCTGAGTGGAGTTGGAGATGGAGGCGGGCTATATCAACCTACTTACTATTGAAGTGGGTTAGAATACGGGAGTATATTTATTTGGGCTGGACAGTGGACAGGGTTACGGTGGGCGCGGGAGCGGGCGGTGAGTTTGGGGTATTAAATGAAACATCATAAACACCCAACCAGTGCAGTGCACAGAGGCACACCGACCGACCAACCGACCGTACTACTCCAGCCACAAATTTATCATTAAAATTTAGATTAATGGATACGGCTATCTTAATTAGTTTTGAGTGGATAAATGTCAGAAGGATTTGCTAATTTGATGCAATGCTAATATCTGGTGGCCGTTACTACATTATTGCTAATTAATGTTGGGAAACATTCGATGCCGATTCCCGATACCGATATATACCGAATACCGATGGCGACGTAGAAGTTCTGATTAAGAGCATCTGTTGAAATCTCAAAGAACTGTCATTGGTCAATGCCTTTCTATTTCTATATAAGTACCTAACCTAGTACCTATACCTTAAATACATTTATAAGGATGTGAATATCAACAGTGATGAGAGACGGGTACGGGAATGCGGCCAACATAGTCTCTTCATTTACATCACATCAAGATAACCTTCTCGAGTATTTCAGGATACAGGAAATCGGATTAATTAGCCTTCAATGCAAGTTGGACATTATGTGACTTAGTGTTGGCATATATGTATCTACCTTGCACTCTGCATTCAGAGGAATTAACTAACTCATTAGCATTGGAACTTTGATTGTCATCTTGTCAACAGTGTTCTGAGTTTTGACATTCATCCTTGGGTATCATTTACACAATTGATGTCGTAATGACAAACCATCCATCAGCTGGAAGATAATAAACGAGTATAGTAAGTACAAGTGAGTTGACAACTTTATGTTGTTTTAAACTTGCAGGAGAGAGTAAAATCTAAGAACAAAATGAAAATCAAGAGTCTTTTAAATGTATAGCTTCTCCTCTATTACGTGGAAAAGGCAGGAACTATGACAACTTATGAATTTTCAGGAAAGGATAGGACTTGTTGCTTTTTATTAAGCTACATTGAAATATGTAATATTTTCCCTTAGGAAATAAAAGAACCTCCGAATGTAAGTCGAGTCTGTTTCTAAATCCTTAAATCCTGAATCTGACCAGCCCATTGTTGGAACAGGCACTGATGAATCTAGTAATCAGTATCGTAACTATTCATCCATTCGCGATTAGACTTTGTTATAAGGATATCTTATTGCTTGAACTTTAAAATACATACCTTGCTGCCCTGATGGAATAGCATCTTCCAGCTATTCAATCATGGATGAGCTGGGCAATAATATCTCACTTAATTTTGTACCGGAGAAAGTAGGAGTTTAGGATTCCTTATAGAAGAAAAATGAGCAACGAAACCAGTCACGGGATCTGAGTCCTAAAAGGCTTTTGGATAAAAACCTTGCAATTTCCCAGGCAGAGACAGGCTAAGTTACTATATAGGTTACTTAAAACAACTTATCACAAACGTTTTTAAAATAGTGTAAGTAGGAAGGAATATTCTAAGAGAAATAACAATTCAATTCATTCTTTATTGAGGCTTTTGAAACACAAGAAAGAAGAACCACACTGTAGAATTGACGTCCAAAGAATGCCTTTATTATATCAATTATGACAGCTAGTATAGTTTGATATTAGTTCACAATTGCATGTTAAGAAATTCGTTATATAATTCACAATAATAATTCATATACATTATGTAACAGTCTACTCCACTATATATTACTTTGATAACGAACAACTGGGCGACGCACTCGTGTTGATTTTCTCAGCTCCGTGGTTGTTTCTTGTCTCTCCTCATCTTTGTTGTTACAAGGAATAGGTTCATCCACATCCCTTCCCCTTTCTACGGTGTTTTTTATTTCTTCTTCATTGATAGTTGATTTTATTGATGAGCTTTCATTCACTAATCCGTTGTCTCTAACTGGATCTTCTTTAATCGTTGACTCTGCTGGTTGTTTCTCTAAACGAACGGGTAAAGGTTTATTAAACAAATTACCTTCGACGAGTGTAGACCGCATCTGATCAATGTGCCTCCTTTAAGAAATTCCATCAACATCGACTAAATAGTGCAAAAGCCCTTCGCGTTGTGTAACTTTGCCGAAATTCCATTTAATTTCCTTGTTTTGATAGTAGCGTACTTGAACCAGTTCCCCAACATCAAAACTCCGCTTGCATTCGTGGTTTCTTTCATTCTCCCCCGCGTATGTATATTTCAACAAATCAAGGCTTGTTCGAAAACTAAACTTAAGCATTAATTCGGCTGGGCTCTTTCCCGTTGTTGTAGATGGAGTCTTTCGGTACTGCATAAGTAAACGGTGTAGCCTCGTGTGTAAATCTCCCGGGTCATTTACTGACGATCGAAGTCCATCTTTAAGGATCCGTACAAAACGTTCCGCTTGTCCGTTTGTAGCGGGGTGCGCTGGTGAAGAAAGTTCATGATTAATTGCATTTGATTTCAAAAAATCACGAAATTCTTTTGAAGTGAAGTTTGTGCCGTTATCTGACACAAATGTATTCGGAATCCCGAATCTTGAGAAAGTTTCTATAAGTGCGCGAATTGTGAAAAAGCTTGTAATGCTCTTCATTGGGAATACCTCCAACCAATTCGGTTTTTCATCAACGATCACCAAAAAGAAATGCTATATGAATGGTCCTGCAAAGTCGATATGCAGGCGCTGCCAAGGTTGAGCAGGAACTTCCCATGGATGAATTTTAACTTTGCTTGGCTCTGTAAGTACCTTTGCACAAGCACGACAGCTCTTTACTAGTTCCTCAATATCGCGATCGATTCCCGTCCAATAACAGTAATTCCTTGCCAGTGCCTTCATCTTCGTTATACCAATACGTGCAGTATGTCATTCTTTAAGGACTTCCAGACGAAGTGTTGTCGGTATAAGGACTTGTATTCCCCTATAAATGCAACCATCCTGCAACATAAGCTCACTTTCCATAGCGTTGTATGGTGAATTGAGAGAACCTCCAGTTTGTAATTGAATGAACAGTTAAGATAGCTCTTTATCCTTTTTCATTTCCCTCAGAATGCCATTTTTAGTCACGGGAAAAACATCTTCCCAAAGCTGGTAGACTTCTTTGGTTTGGTCCTCTAAACAATTCTTCTCTAAAGGATGTTTGGAAAGAAAATCAGCGTTAGTGTGTTGTTTTGTATTTAATTTTGTAATTGAATCCACTAAGAAAAAGAGCGTAATTTAGTAAACGTTGAGCTGTAAGTAATGGTAAATTTTTCTCTGGGCTAAATATCGAAGTCAATGGTTTATTATCCGTGATCAGGGTGAATTCTCTTCCATAGCAGTAGTCAAAAAACTTATGGAAACCCCAAAAGATGGCTGTAGCTTCTTTATCCAATTGGCTGTAATTGGCTTTGGCTTACGATAGACTCCTCGATGCGAAAGCTATTGGTCTCTCACCTTTCTCGGTTATATGGGAAAGTATAGCTGAAAGTCCAACTGGTGAGGCATCTGAAGCGAGGATAAGTGGGAGATTTTCATCAAATGGAGCGAGTACATTCTCACTCATTATCTCCTTTTTGAGAACTTTAAATGCTTGCTGGCAATCAGATGACCATACAAATTTTTGTTCTTTTCGTAAGAGTTTGTATAATGGGTGTAATTTTGTTGACAAGTCAGGTATAAACTTGTGGTAGTAATTAATCATACCTAAGAATTGGCGAAGCTGTGTTATTTCTGTAAGTGGTTTCTTCTCAGATATAGCGTATATTTTATCAGGTGTCTTGTGTAGGCCGTTCTTGTCAATTTTATGGCCCAAATAGATTACACTTCTCTCAAACATTTAACATTTGGGTTTATTTAAGTGAAGGTTGAATTTTCGCAGCTTGTCAAGGTGGAGATTGCATATCGTCTTTTTGTCTTTTTGTGTTGATCGATCATGGACTTTATAGCTACCAATTTTACTTAGTTTAGCTTTTTGTATTTGCGACCCTCTCGTTTGGACTTGGTGGATATTTTGCATGGTTTGACTCTCGGACTTTGATCATGGACTTTAAGCTACAAGTAGTAAATATTTAGTCTATTTATTGAGTTTTATTAAGTTTAAAGCTAGATAGTACATTTTGCATTATTTATATTCAAGCCCTAATTTAATAATAAAAGGTTTTTCAATAAGAGCGGGTATATGTTGAAATGGAATGGAATGGCGTTTGCAGTGAGGCATGTAGCAGCGTTCAGCTGGAACCACATCTGGTCTAGGTTTTGGGCCATAAGGAATTAGTTATCATTGTTATGTAGCGCTCGCTGTTGACGGTGACCGCCTCACTAACGTCGATTCCAAAAGTGGACGGACCAATTACGAGGGCGCAGAGTGGGTCGATCGTATGGGTAAAGTGGACAAAATTAATGAGTTTCTCCAAAATTCGCGTGATATTTACGCCCCCTGCCACGCCACTTCTGAATATCAATTATATTTCAAGATCGACTTGAACAATTTAAATGAAAATTAGGGTTTTTAATTTTTTGTAGCTAGGCTTAGAAGCAAAAAAAAGTTATGTCCACTCACTGACACGCCCACTTTTAAAGAATTTGTTACAACATACATTGTTCAAAAATATATTTTTAAAAACTTTCAAACTAAAACAAAAGACAAGAAAAATAAAAAACAAAAAAATAAATATTTCAAACATACTCGTACATGTGTGTATTTATTATCATGATTTCGAGTACACTAAGAAACAAAAGAGATACAAAAAAACACACGCCCCTTAAATGGTTTTATTTACCATACCCTAATAACTAAAAATTTATCTTTTCCTTCGATTAAATCTTTCTTTTCCAACTTAGCAGTCTTCAAAGACAGACCTAAAAGATAGTGAAATAGAATTTGCATTAAAAAATTTAAATTAAATTTAAAGTTTAAATTTTCAATTTTTAAAAGCCACAAGCTTTATTAACTTCCCATAGGAAGTTATTGTAATGCGTCCGATTTGTCAAATTGAAAATTTTGACATATCTCGACGTTTCAAGGTCCCTGGAGTAGAACTAAATGATTTTTAGAAAGATGTCTGTGCGTGCGTGTGTACGTATGTTTGTACGTCCGTACGTCAGTACGTTCGCGACGTTTTTTTCGACGTCTATAGCTCAAGAACCAGAAGAGATATCGATTTCAAATAAATTGTGTTATACAGATAAAAAGGCAGAAAGATGAAGAAAGGGCTCTCAAGAAAATTGCGTGGGTGGTTTTCTTACCATAGCAGTTTAAAAAAAGGTGGAAATTTTGGTTAACCCTAAATATCTTACCAAAAACGCTAGAGACTTGAATTAAATTTTATATAATAAATTGTTACGTGATTCTAAAGAAGTACGTTTTTTGAAAAAAATCCATTTAACATTTTTTTATAAATCAAAAAAACTGAAACAAAATTTGTCACCTACAAAATTTTAGTACTAAAATATGATTTCATCTCCAAAACCATTTTGCAACAAAGAATAATGTTTTTGACATCTGATAAATTTTTGAGAAAAATCGAATTGACAGTTTTTTTAACAAAAAAAAATAAAAATCTAAAAACATTATTACTGAAAGTTGGTAAAAATTGAATATCGATTCAAATACCTTTTCAAAAACTTGAAATTTAGGCTTCAAACTTATTTTATCTTAGAAGAAATATTGTTTTCAACATTCTGAAAAATGTTCAGAAAAATCGAATTGACAGTTTTTTTACAAGAAATAAAAACCTAAAAAAATTAATAAAAGTTGGTAAAAAATGATTTTCAACTCACATATCTTTTTAAAAAATTGAGATAAAAGCTTCTTACTAATTTTTACTTATAAGAAATATTGTTTCAACATTAGGACAAATTTTGAGAAAAATCGAATTGACAGTTTTTGTACAAAAATTTAACAAAAGTTGGTAAAAATTGATTTTTGACTCAAATATCTTTTCAAAAATTTGAAATATTGGCTTCAAACTAATTTTATCTTATAAGAAATATTGTTTTGACTATTTGGTCAAATTTTTAAAAATCGAATTAAATGTGTTTTTACAAAAAATAAAACTAAAAAAAACAATATTAAAACTTGGTTAAAATTTACTTTCGACTCAAATAGCTTTTCAAAAATTAGAAATATTGGCTTCAAACTTACCATTCGTCCCAAAATGGGCCTCGTCACTAAAGATGATTTTGGCCGAAGTTGGGGTCCTCTTCCAAACGATTCGAAGCCCATACAGCGAACAAATGGCGTTATCTATGGTCATGAACTTTGAGCTGCTGGGTCCGTTG
Source organism: Eupeodes corollae (assembly GCF_945859685.1). Taxonomy (NCBI): domain Eukaryota; kingdom Metazoa; phylum Arthropoda; class Insecta; order Diptera; family Syrphidae; genus Eupeodes; species Eupeodes corollae. The sequence goes on from NC_079147.1 coordinate 100,586,917, forward strand.
GATCTTGTTCGTGTGTAGGCCCAAGTCCTGACGCAAAATTGGACTTTCACGGACCGCAGCGATGTTCTTGGCCAATCTTTCGTTCCTTGAACGTATACTGGGTTTTGGCTATGATTGTTACTGAACCGGTCGTTTTGAATTGGACAACCAAACGTTGATAATAAAGTTTTATCATTTGAACATGCTGTTCAATCGTGTAACTCGCCATGGTGATGAATATTAAACAAAAGATTTGACAGATGTCCCCAAAACAAAATGGCATTCAGAGGGTTCCAAAATCTACCCGCGCCATTTTAAAAACCTTATATCTTTCAATTTTGTGTATGCTAATGGTGCAAATACTTTAAACTTCAAAAAGTCAAATATTAACTTTCCGAACAAAATTGACTTTTTTACTAACACCGCTATTTTTATTTTAGGGAAAATTAGAGTATAACTTCAAGCTTAAGGTCTTGAACGTGTTTAATTTATTAAATGATTTAATTTGACAAATCAAATTTGGTCGACTCTTCTTGAACAACTCTTTTCAAATCAGTTATAGTGTAAAATTGACGTCCATTTTGAAAGACGTGTTATAATTGCCGTTTTCAGTCGGGTTAAAACCATGAATGCCAGTTCAATAAGCTAGTATTTTGTTAATTATAAACTCTTCAGTACAATAATGACACTTGAATAGGCGCCTCATTGTATCAAAAGATACATTCCGCACCAAATGTTTTATCGCTAAGTGGTACTAGGACATTATCCAAAACATAACTTCCAATCCCGTCTGGCGATTTGTCTTGATTAAAAACTTTGTCGTGATTTGTTCAAAAAGTTGTCAGTTGAATTAATTTAACAAAATTTAAAATTACAATCAATATTTTGCATATGTTGAAATAGTTTGATTTCAAAATTCATTTTTGCTTTCGGAATTCTTAGTCGAAACCCATTTTTTACCAATTTTAGTACGCAAATGTATAGTTTTTTTTTTTGTAAATTTTACTCTTTCAAGAAAAAAACTGACTGTTTTATTTAAAGAAAAATGACTGAATACCAAAAACAATATTTCATGTGATAAAATTAGTTAGAAGCCAATATTTTTGATTCTTGAAAAGATAGTTGAATCTAAAGTAAATTTGTACCCTGTTTTAGTATGGCTTTTTTTAGGTTCTTATTTTTTATGTGAAAAACTGTCAATTTAATTTTTCTTGAAACTGTACCAAATGTATAAAACAATATTTCTTATACCATACAGTTAGTCGAAAATCAATTTTTACCAACATTTAGTAATGCTTTGTTTAGGTTTATATTTTTGTAAAACAAACTGTCAATTCGATTTTTCTCAAAACTTGATGACAAAAACGTTTTTTTCGTTGCATAAGTAGTGTTAAAAATGAAATTTTGTTTTGTTTGAAAAATATTCGAGGTGTCAATTATTTTTTTCAGTTTTTTGATTTATAAAAAAAGCGTTAATTGAATTTTTTCCAAAGACAGTTGGTCCGTGAGATATTTTGGGTTAGCCAACATTTTCTACTTTTTTTTTAAAATTGCTATGGTAAAAAACACCCACTCAATTTTTCGAGAGTCCTTTCTACATATTTCTGAATCATTACATATATATCAAAATTTCTTTGAAGTCGATAACTCTACTGGTTCTAGAGCTATGGACGACGAAAAAACTTCCCAAACATACGGACGTACGTTCACACACGCACATAATCTCTCTAAAAATCTTTTATTTCGACTCCAGGGACCTTGAAAGGTCGAGAAATGTCAAAATGTAAAATTCTAAAAATCGGAACGATTACAATAACATCAAAGTTACAAATAATTCTAATAAAAGATTGTTTACATAATCTATGAAGTATATATAATTAACAAAAACTTTTATCTGAAGACTCTTTATTTCATAATCACTTCACCTTATAAATATTTAACTAATCATTAAGAAGATCATTGATGAATATAAGAAAAAGAAATGGACCAATGTGTCTTCCTTGGGGAATGCTAGAATAATTGAAAAGAGTTTTTTAATGTTTGTATTTTGATGTTCAAATGGTAGACATGTGCATTCAAGAGGACACAAGCGTCCACAGTTTTTTCTTTAAACCATCCTCTGTCTATCAACTTCTACTCTCACCTCCACGTGGTGAACATCGGGTGCCTAGTACCTCAACTGGAGATTGGGTTCCAACCCCAGTGGAAAGTTGTTGGGGGCAGCAAACGAGTGAGGTGGGGAGAGGTGTTTCCACAAAGGCACCTCTCCATATCCAGACGGCAGCGGAGGAATTCCCGAGATGGAATCAACGGTGGCGTCTACAGTTCCAGTAAGGTTGAACTACTTAGTGAACACCTTAAAGGGCTTCTTCGGCTTATTCGGAGCCCAGGCCTGTAAGGAGCGGTTTTATCCGGCTCCCCATCCTTGAAATTATACTTAGGATCTGGCCCTCCAGGTTGGGGGTTGTGCGTCGGGGTGACTTCCTGGCCACGTAAAAGCTTTCAAAGTTGCGAAGCACCAACAAGCCTCGGATACGGACGGATTTACTGTTGACAACCAACGCAAACGAATAAAGGACAACGAACTTCGGATATGCACGTGGAATGTTAGGTCCCTTAACAGACCACGTTCGGCCTTAGAATTAGCGGAGGCCCTAGAGTGCTGTAAATCAGACAACACCGCCATCCAAGAAATACCATGGGATGGGCCGGGCAAAAAGAGGATGAAAAACTGCGATATTTACTATGGTGACTGCTACCACGAAAACCAACAGCGCTTATTTGGATGCGGATTCGTCATTGGAGCCAGACTTAGGCAAGAAGTCTTGAGCTTTAGGTGCATCAATGAGCACCTCATGACCATACGCATCAAGGCTAAATTCGGCAACATTAGCCTGATATGCGCGCACGCCCCCACAGAAGAGAAAGACGACAACACCAAAGATATGTTCTTCGAGCTCTTAGACAAAACATATGAGCAGTGCCCTAGCTACGATATTAAAATAGTCCTGGGCGATTTTAATGGCAAGCTAGGAAGGGAAGACATCTTTGGTGGAATAATCGGGAAGAACAGCCTGCACGACAACACTTCCGACAATGGATTCGGGCTCATAGATTTTACTGCGGGGCGAAACGTCATGGTAGCCAGTACGCGTTTTCCACTCCAGATCAATCTACCGTCAACCAGATTGACCATATTGCGATCGACGCCAGACACGCTTCCAGCATTATGGATGCACGAACTTTCTGAGGAGCTAACATCGACTCGGACCACTACCTCGTTGTAGCCAAGGTAGCAATTCGGATTTGCAGACCCAAGGCAAAACAGGGAGGTGCTGGGAGAAGATACAACGTCGAACGGCTACAATCGCCAGAGATCGCCAAATCCTTTTACGACCGAGTTACAAGTAACCTCTCTCGAAGTTCTCTGCCGCCAACACAATTTATCGAAAACCAGAGGCAACATTGCCAAGATGCAATCAGAGAAGCCGCCTCTGATGTGCTGGGTTTCAAACAGCCACCAACAAGGAAACCCTGGTTTGATGAGGAATATCGGCAGGCAGGCGCAACCAAAAACACACACGCAAAGCGGCGCTGCATAAAAGGACGAGAACTGCTCGTGAGCTCTATGAGCAGAAGAGGCGAGAGGAACGCCGACTTCTCAGAAGGAAAAAGAGAAGGCATGAGAAGCGTGCGGTCGAAGATGTTGAGAGGTATAAAAGCAGGAATGAGGTTCGAAAGTTTTATGAACACGTGAAACGAAATTTACAGGTACATAAACCTAGACCCAAAGGCTGCAAAGACGAAAGTGGAAACATCATAGTGGAACCGCAGTCAATGCTGAGGCTATGGAAGGACCAGTTCTGCGGACTGTATAACGGCGATGAAGAACTGAATTCCGCTGTCAGGCAGGATGATCCATTCAATATAGACGACGAAAGCCAACAATCCCGTCCTCCCGACTTAGACGAAGTAAAGATTGCCATATCTAAGTTGAAGTCTAATAAAGCCGCTGGAGCAGATGGCTTGAATGTCGAGCTCTTTAAAGCAGCTGGAGATAAGTTGGTTAGGAGCATGCATCAACTTATCTGTTAGATATGGTCGGAAGAAAACATGCCCGATGAATGGAACCTCAGTATTGTTTGCCCAATCCAGATCCTGAAAAAGGTGACCCTCTTAAGTGCACCAACTATAGAGGAATCAGTCTACTTAACATCGCCTATAAAATCTTCTCTGCTGTAATATGTGAGCGTCTAAAGCCCATCGTCAACAACCTGATAGGTCCTTATCAGTGTGGTTTTAGACCATTAAAGTCCACAGTTGATCAAATATTCACATTACGGCAGATCCTGGAAAAAAATCAAGAGCACCAAATCGACACCCCCCATCTTTTCATCGATTTCAAGGCCGCATATGACAGCATCTACAGGGACGAGCTGTATAGAGCCATGTCTAGTTTTGGCATCCCTGCCAAACTCGTCCGTTTGTGCAGGATGACCATGGAGAATTCACGCTGCTTCCTAAAGGTTGGAAACAACTTAACAGAGACTTTTGATGTCAAAAAAGGTTTAAAACAAGGTGATGCGCTGTCATGCGATTTTTTTAACATCGTGCTTGAAAGAATAGTGCAGAGCTCACACGTCAACACTAGAGGCATTATCTTTCAAAAGTCTGTCCAATTACTGGCATATGCTGATGACATTGACATAATCGGAAGAACTCAGCGTGATGTCAATGGGGCTTTTGTGAGTATTAACCCAGAGGCGGCGAAAATGGGTTTAACGGTTAATGAGGGAAAAACAAAGCACATGCTGTCGTCTAGAAAGGACATACCACACCGACGTTTTGGTCAAAACGTCACAATAGACAGACGTAACTTTGAGGTAGTCAAGGACTTCGTCTACCTAGGCTCCGCTGTAAACGCAGAAAACAACACCAGCGCTGAGATCAAACGCAGAAAAACTCTTGCTAACCGCTGTTTCTTTGGACTAATAATGCAATTGAGTGGTAAAGTCCTCTCTCGAGGGACCAAAGTGTTGCTATATAAGACCCTTATCATCCCCGTCCTGCTATACGGTGCAGAAGCATGGACCATGACAAAAGCGGATGAAAGCACCTTGGGTCGCTTCGAGAGAAAAGTTCTTCGTGTGATCTAAGGTCCCGTATGCATCGAAGGGGAGTGGAGGAGAAGATGGAACGGCCAACTGTACGGGCTGTACAGCGACGTAGACTTAGCAAGAAGAGTAAAAGTCCAACGACTAAGATGGCTGGGTCACGTAGAGCGCATGGAAACCAATGCTCCGTCCCGGAAAGTCTTCGAATTCGCACCCACAGGACAGCGCAGTAGAGGAAGACCGCGGATCAGGTGGCGTGCACAAGTGGAAGGTGACCTCACCCAACTTGGAGCGCGAAACTGGAGACATCTAGCTAGGGACCGAGCTAGATGGAGAAGTTTGTTGAGTGAGGCCTAGTTCACACAGGACTGTAGCGCCACCTTAAGTAAGTAAGTTTTTAATGTTTGAACCTTATATCCACAAACTGTTTAGCAAAATTAAATGAAATTCAAATTTTAAGTTTTTAAAATAGAACATAATAATCAACTCTGTCAAACGCTTCGGATAAATCCGTATATATAGTATCGACTTTATAACCGTTTCCCATATTGCATAAGCAGTAATTTTAAAAAATTTCGAGATTTTTAACAGTTGAAAAAGGTTGATAGTTAGAGACTTATTGCTTCGACCCAGATTTATGAACTGGTATTATTTGTGACACTTTCCAAAAAATTTACAATTCCGAAATGACAAGTTGAAAAGCTAGGTAAGAGGTTTGGTCATAATATTTTTACAATTTTTCAGAAACACAGGTGCCAATTTGTTTTAGAACCAAAAATTGTACAAATACTTATTCTTCGGAAATAAATAATTCATTAACGCCAAAATAAAAAATTACAAAATGTCCCGATTAATTTAAAACAAATAATTAAGTTTGAACAAATAACCAAACAAATCACAAACCTCTTGTTCATTGGACGCTAGCCTAAGTATCTTTTAAAGTCATATAAGCTTTTTCAAGGGCTACATGATCTAAACAGTTAAACAAAAGTTGGTATAGAAGCTGTGACAAACTAATCAATATCATTACAAAAATATGATCAAGTAAACGATTCCAGTATTATGATAGTGAATTCGTATTTTAAAGCCGAAACAACTTCATAAGCAGTTTTTCATTTCTCCACCTTAAAATTAGTAACAAATATTGATTCTGGTAAAGCATTATAAATTCATGTAGTGCGGCTGGCTCAAGAAAAATACCTGCACTTAATCGAATCAAACTGGCTTTGTAACATTTTAAAGAACTAGTGTTCTAGAACGCTGTATTCGAGCAAAGCCATTTTGAAACCATCTTAAAAAAAAACTTAGGGACAAACAGCCCCAAAAATGAAAATGTAATGAAACTGCCAAAATAACTAAGAACGATGGAAGATTAAATGTGACGCGTCAATGTCAATTAAGGGAGAATTGCAATAAATGGTATAGTACTGTGCTATGTGCGGCAGTTACGTTTTTTTAACACCTTAAGTTGTTTTTTGAAAATCAATACATCTGAAGTATTGAAAAGTATTTGGTATAAAGCGATGGATTTTATAACAATTTTCAGAATTAAAACGCTAACCCACTTGCATGACCGCCATATTCAGAAATCACCCGAACAAGATATCATGGAAGGCGTTTGGATTGGCGTCTAAAAATTGGTAACAGACAATCAAGGAACAACTTTAAACAGGTGCATGGAGTAATTGACTTATTCCAACGCATTTATAAGGTGCATAAAAAGAGAGTTGATGTATATTAATAACCTATTCAGATTCCTGAAGACGTTTATTGACGCAAAAAGACGCACGCAGACGCATATCTACGGTACAACAAAGTATATAAACGCAAAATATTATTCAATAAATTTACATAACTATGCATTGATACATTATTTCTTTTTTCTTCCGTCCTTCGAAACAAAATTAAGTCGAAAAAATCTTTCAATGTCAGATTCAAAATAAAACTTCAACTCTTTTTGCGATTTTCATTCATCATTCTGTCGATGGTAAAACAAAAATGCACCTTATAAATACATCGAACACCACCAACTGTGAGATAAATCACGTATCCACACATCCTCGCTCCTGCCATCAGTACCTAGCTAGTTGGTCTTGAGTTTCGCAGAACATTCAAACTTACATACTACACCTCAACACGTCCCGAAAAAATAAAACAAATGCAAAATCCACAAAGTAAAATTTAAATCCAGCTCAATATTTTTGTTTTGTTTTCGGGGAAATCGATAAAATAGCTTAGGTTTCATTGAATCGCTAACAGTAACACACCTGAGGGATAGTTGATCAAAAAAGTTTAAAGTTCTATAATAAATACATCTGCAGTGTATGGATTGGTCCACTTTCATATGCACACACAGTAAAACGGGAGAGTAATACTCGTCCCAACTGTGGTCCTTCCAGTTATCCTTTTGGAAAGATGAAAGCAATATTTTTTTTTCTTTGAAAAGCTATTTTTGTCGTATGTTCTAGTTTTAACTGTAGGAGTTTAGATTAAGTAACTATGGCATTGATGAACATGAATGTTTTTGGTTTTAGGGTCTTAAGAGAGAGAAATCTAATAAGAACATATGAGTTTTTGGAATCTTGTTCTTGCTGATTCTTCTACTGAAATCCATAAAAGGTTCCAAAGGTGTTACTTTGGAAAGAAGTATTAAAATCATCACTTGAATAACTGTCGAAAGCATTTGCACAAACAGTATTTATTGTGGAATACAAATCTAGATGAGACTATCCTAGGGTTTGAAAGTCAGTTGGGGCACACTGTTAAGTACCTACTGGTGGTAAGGTTTTTGACAACTTGCGTAAGTAGTAACATACAAAGACACCTCATACAAAAAGCGGAATCAAATGCAATCACAATGGTGTAGTTTCAAAATGGCATAACCAAGCCGGCTTTGGCTGCAGGCAGGCCACATAATCTGAGGACTTGCGTCAAATAACCTGGATGGTCATTCAAACGTTTTTGTGACAGGTTGCTTGGACATTTCAGACATGGGAGATATTGAGCCAAAATTTCAAAAAACCAAATAAGGAGTATGACCAACAATCTAGGTAAACCTTGGAAATGAAAATGATGTGCATGTTATAGTACCTAATATTTGTTTGAAAATATTTGCTGGCTACTTTTTTTAAGTTTTATTGAAATTGTTATGCCGTATAAAAATAGCTTGTTGCATTACTCCTTCAGGGATATTCTTCAGTTTACACTTTCCTTAAGTCCGCACTGTTTTTAAACTTTAAACATTTTGGGTAGAATTCATAAGGAATTATGCACCAACCACCAACTGATAACTTACCATCCCGTCTGTCCATTTGTCTTGCTTAAAAGTTTGCCTATATGTAGTCGTATCAATTTTTACCAAAATTTGGGTACAATTTTTTGTATATTTTATTTTTTATGAAAAAAAGGACTTTTGGATTTTTATATAAAAATTATTCAATATCGAAAACAATATTTTCTGTGAAATAAAATAAGTTTGAAGCCAATATTTTTAATTTTTGAAAAGCTATTTGAGTCGAAAGCACATTTTTACCAAGTTTTATACATATTTTTTTAGGTTTTTTATTTTTTGTAAAAAAACTGTCAATGCGATTTTTTCAAAATTTTACTGAATGTTTGCAACAATATTTTTTGAAGGATAAAAGTAAATTAAAGCTAATATCTCAAAGTTTTGAAAAGATATTTGAATCGAAATACAATTTTTACCAACTTTTATTAATTTTTTTTAGGTTTTTATTTCTTGTAAAAAAACAGTCAATTCGATTTTTCTGAACATTTTTCAGAATGTTGAGAACAATATTTCTTCTAAGATAAAATAAGTTTGAAGCCTAAATTTCAATTTTTTGAAAAGATATTTGAATCGATATTCAATTTTTACCAACTTTAAGTAATGTTTTTTTTTAGATTTTTATTTTTTATAAAAAAACTGTCAATTAGATTTTTCTCAAAATTTTATCAGATGTCAAAAACATTATTCTTCGTTGCACAAAATTGTTTTGGAAATGAAATCATATTTTAGTCGTTAAGTTTTGGAGGTGACAAATTTTTTGTTTGCAGTTTTTTTGATTTATAAAAAAAACCGTTATATTGATTTTTTTCAAAAAATATACCTGTTTGGTATCACGTTACAATCTATTATATAAAATTTAATTCAAGTCTCTAGCGTTTTTGGTTCGTAAGATATTTAGGGTTAACCAAAATTTTCACCATGTTTTAAAACTGCTATAGTAAAAAAACCACCCACGCAATTTTCTTGAGAGCCCTTTCTGCATCTTTCTGCCTTATTATCTGTATAACAAAATTTATTTGAAGTCTATATCTCTTCTGGTTCTTGAGCTATGGACAACGAAAAAAACGTCGCGAAGGTACGGACGTACAAACGTACGTACACACGCACGCACAGACATCTTTCTAAAAATCTTTTATTTCGACTCTAGGGACCTTGAAACGTCGAGAAATGTCAAAATTTTCAATTTGACAAATCGGACCCATTACAATAACTTCCTATGGGAAGTTAAAAAGAGGCTGGGATGCGACCCACACTGATAACTTACCATCCCGTCTGTCCATTTGTCTTGCTTAAAAGTTTGTCTATATGTAGTCGTATCAATTTTTACCAAAATTTGGGTACAATTTTTTGTATATTTTATTTTTTATGAAAGAACGTACTTTTGGATTTTTATATAAAAATTATTCAATATCGAAAACAATATTTTCTGTGAAATAAAATAAGTTTGAAGCCAATATTTTTAATTTTTAAAAAGCTATTTGAGTGGAAAGCACATTTTTACCAAGTTTTAGTATTGTTTTTTTAGAGTTTTATTTTTTGTAAAAAAACTGTCAATGCGATTTTTTCAAAATTTTAATGAATGTTAACAACATTATTTTTTGAAAGATAAAAGTAGTTTAAAGCCAATATTTTTTTTTTAAAAATATATACTTCTTTGATATCACGTTACAATATATTACGAACGTAAGTACACACGCACGCACAGATATCTTTCTAAAAATCTTTTATTTAGATTCTAGGGACCTTGAAACGTCGAGAAATGTCAAAATTTTCAATTTGATAAATCGGACCCATTACAATAACTTCCTATGGGAAGTTAATAAACAATGTTACGTTCAAAACACTGCATCGAAGAATTTCGAAATTCAATAAGAAAACTGCGTTAAGGCAAAACCTACTAAAATTTTCAGACAGTGAGTAAAGCCTTAAAATGGCAAATTAAACCGGAAACAGGAGGCCCAAAATGGATGAAAACTGAGGGAACTGACAGAAAAATTGTTCAGTTAGCTAAAAAGAATAGATAACCCTTCTATAAGCTCTAGAGAAATAAAAAACTGGTCTTCAACTGTCTCTTAACGATGTCATACTAGAAAAACGTCTTTGGAAGCAAAGCTACCATTCTTGATAACAAGGCATGTGGCAAAGAAAATTGAGTTTGGAAAAGAGAAAAGTTACAGTTTACATTTTGTTGACGGATAAATAGATCTGTAAGGCTGGAATTGAAAATAATTTCATCTTTTATCAGGACAATCACAAGCTCGTAGTTTTTGTATTACTGTATAAATACCCCAAGGTGCTTAAGACTTGAATGCAATTCAACATTTATATGGGATTAATTGGGACTTTGAGTTGCTCAAAAACCTTTCAAAATATTCAGGAGCTTAAGGCAGGTAAGAAGTCTGTCTTTTGCAGGCATTGATTCCAAAACTTCTTGCGTAAAAGTCCTACGCAATAATTATCAGTGGTTCCCCCCATAGCTCAACATTTCAAGGTTAATCAAATTGTTTGTTTTTAATGTAGAATTTATCTATTAGAGCGGGACAGTTAAGTGGCAGTAAGATTTCTCGTTTAGAATAAGTTGTTGGTTCTCTAAGAAGAAGGTTTTCCGCTAAGAAATTCGGCAGTGCTTCAAGAGCCAACGAAACTTGAAGAATTTTTAAACAAATTTATAAAATTAATGATTTGGGACCAAAAAAGAAGATAATTAATCTACTTAAATGCTTTAAAACAAGGTGGGAGTCATGTTCAAAGAAGAAAAACGTTCCTTTGTCAAAAAACAGTGCTTTGCTTGATTTTGAAGAAGATTTTATTTCAATACGAGACTAATAAGATGAGAATATCTCACAAAAACCTCAAGGCAGACCAAGAAAGCCATTTTTGGAAAGCTGGTCTAGAACAAAGAGGAGACGTTTTGCAAAGATCGTTGACGTGGTCGATAAAGATATCGCTTGTGCCTAAAAAAAAATGTCAATCCAAATAAAGTGTTAAGCAACTTGATACGAATGATGCTTTTAAGCTTTTGATTGAGGCGAAATTGTCAAAACATCAGTACCAAATCATCAGGAACTTGGTAAACCAAAAAACTGAAGTCGATGTTTTCTCAAGCTATGTAAAAGTTCTTAAATTGAAACAAGAATTTTGCCCAGCACTTCAAACGATACAAATATAGGGCTTCCTAATCATACAGCTGAACGCATCGTAAAATCCCAACGAGAAATTTATGAAAATTTGGAGAATGATTTCGGTAATAGAAAAAATTAAAAAACAAAGTTTTGTGATATGCTGTAAAACTTGTCCCTTCATTTTTTAGCTGTGTTAATAGAAAAAGTGTTTCGTGTTTGTTGCAACCGTTAACTTCAATTGCCAATATGTGTAATAGTGTCGTCCGTCTGAATATAAAAACATGAGGTAGAATAATTTTGTGTTCGTCTTTTTAGAATATAATTTCATTGTGGCTAAATGAATTCTTGATTTAGGTCATCTTACTCTAATCGGTAAATGGGGCTTTGATGGAAGTAGTGGACAGTCCGAATACAAGCAAAATATATCCGGTGAATTCAGCGATTCGGAAATTTTTGCATGTTACAATACAACTTTTTTCGAAAATGGGTTCTGAGTCTGCAAAGAAAATTGTATGGCAAAATCCTCAGCCAGGATCAAATCGATACTGCCGACCCATACGTTTTCAATTGAAGAAAGAAACAGCAGACTTGAGCCGAGCTGAGCAGGAGTACATACAGAGCCTAGTAAATTAACTGAATGAAACAATTATTGTAAAGATATCGGACCGTTTTATCAGCGTAAATCATATACTAAAATTGACAATGGTTGATGGTAAGGTATGCAACGCCTTGTCTCATACGGCTTCACAATAAGTTTGCTATATTTGTTACATTATAGGTAATTGTCCGAATTTGTTGTTTTATGAGTTTTATACATTAAAATGTTGAGTGAATTCAGGGTGGACTTTAGTAACATTCGTGGTTTAAGAAAGAATTCCTATGCCACATATGTCCACATTGCATCAAAGAGGCCAGCTGTTTTGGCATTGAGTGAAACTCAAATAGGTGAAGATTCCGTCCATTCGGAATTCAATCTAAATGGATATAACTTAGTGCCATTATTTTTTCCTCATTAGGGATTAGCCGTATATATAAGAAATGATGTTGCATACCAACTCCAGCCACAATATGGTTTGTGCTCTAACACAAACTTTAACCTCATGTGGTTAAAATTCACGGTAAATAAACACATCATCAACACATGTTTTTTATATCGAAGTCCAAATCTGGACAGAAATTCGACTTTTAACGAATTTGATACTCTGTCTGACTCCATTCAAAGAATTGTTGCCCATTATCCTCACACTGAAATTGTCATTACGGGCGATTTCAATGTACACAATTCTTCTTGGCTTCGTTATTCTGGTCAGTCAATACCGGAAGGAAGGTATGTTGAGATCTTTGCTGAGTTAAATCAATTAACCCAGCTTGTCGATAAGCCAACTCGAATCTCTGACATTGCAGGTCAATCCGCCAACACCCTAGACTTGTTTCTTACCTCTGACCCTAATAAATACACAATTAGTGTATTACCGCCTCTAGGCACATCAGCCTATTGTATCATATCTGCAAAATTCTCATGTCGAAAAAACCCAGTTAAAGAAAAAACTCCTATGAGAACCGTTTGGCAATATGAAAAAGCCAACTGGGACGGTCTCAATAAATTCTTCAGGAACTTTAACTGGTCACTATACTTCCTCGATAGTGACGTGGATTCCAGCGCAGATATGGTTACAAATTTAATTCTTTGTGGAATGAGAAATTTTATCCCAAATCTATCAAACCCAAAGAGAACTCTTATTTTGATTCGAGCTGTAAAGAGGTTATTAGGATCAGAGATGTAAGTTTCCGTTGTTACAAACCCAACCCGACTGAGGAAAACCGGAATAAGTTCGTCGAACCAAATTTTTTCATGATCAGAAATTAAGGCAAAAAATACTACAATGTCCCAAAGGTAGTAAAAATTTCTGGTCATTTGTAAAAAACGTACGAAACACCACGTCATCCTCGGCTCCAACGCTCGTGCACAATGACACTCCCTATGTAAGCTTAATAAAGCCAATTCGCTTGCAGCACAGTTTGCTGTTAATTCGACGCTACCGGAAGGTGTCATGAGTCATCCTGTTCTTGAGAGCGTTAATGATTCAATGGGACGAATCTTTTTTCGCACTCGTGGAGTTGCAAGAGTACTGAAAGACCTTGACATACACAAATCCGCTGGCCCGGATAGTATCTGCATAATTGTTCTGAAGAGGTGTTCTTCATCGCTGGCAAAACCACTGCGTAAACTTTTCCATCTTTCCTACTCTGCAGGTCTCTTTCCGAGCGGATGGAAAATAGCATTTGTCCAGCCTGTCCCTAAAAAAGGCGAATCCTCCTCTCCCTCTAACTATCGTCCAATAGCACTCACGTCCCTTCTTTCCAAGGTCATGGAAACGCTGATTTATTATCAGCTCAAGAAATATCTCGAAGAACGTAAGCTTCTTAATGACCGATAGTATGGTTTTCGTAGCAATAGGTCCACTGGTGATCTCATGGTTCATCTCACCGAACAGTGGAACAAATCTTTACATCGTTTTGGAGAAAGTAAGATTATTGCACTTGATATTTCAAAAGCATTTGATAGAGTTTGGCACCAAGCTCTCTTATCGAAAATGCGTGCTTTTGGTATTGATGAATCTCTACTTCGTTGGATTAGAAATTACCTTTCTAACCGTTCAATACAAGTTGTATTGGATGGTTACAAGTCTGAAATTCATAAAATAAATGCTGGTGTTCCCCAGGGCTCCGTTTTGTCTCCGACACTCTTTCTTATATTCATAAATGATCTTATGTCTGCCACTTCTAATCCATTGACCTGTTTCGCCGACGACAGTACCCTCAGCTTCTCATACTCGTTTATAGATTCACATCCTTGTCCTTCGGATGTGGAACTTCAACGGCAGCGTATAATAAGCTCATTAAATTCTGATCTTGACAGCATTGTCCAAGGGGATCAGAAACCGTGTAGAATTGAATGCTTCGAAAACTCAATGCTGTCTCCTGTCGTTAAAGCGTAACATACCCCTGATGCCACTATCTATGAGTGGCACTTGCACCCAAGAAACTAATCAACTGTCAGTACTTGGTATGTGTATCACAGATCACCTTTTATGGAACGATCATATATTTGATATTGCCAAAAATGCTGCCAGGTGCTTAGGATTTCTCCGACGGTGCAAGAAATTTTTCACCCCTTCTGATCTGGCTGTAATTTACAAAGCCTTCATCCGTCCAAAGCTTGAATATAATTCGCATATCTGGGCAGGTGCCCCCAAAAGAAGTTTAAATCTCTTGGATAGAATACAAAAAAGGGCTTTAAAAATGATAGGCGATAGAACTATAATCGAAACATTTACATCGCTAGAACACCGCCGCAATGTTTCATGCCTTTCGTTGTTTTATCGATATTTTTACAAACAATGTTCTGTTGAACTAGCCAGTTGCATTCCACCCCTTAAACGATTCAGCCGTAATACTCGTACTTCCAGGAATGCTCATCAGTTTACCCTTGAGCTCAATTTCGGGCGTACTGTATAGTATAGAGATTCTTTCTTAAATCGCACATCGAGAATGTGGAATGCTTTAGCCCACTCTGTTTTTCCCTCCCCTTTTGATGTTCAGAACTTTAAGACCAATGTGCACCGGTATCTCCTTTTAAATCCTTCCCTATTTTCCTAATGCTCGCACTGTGTTTAAATATAAACATATAAAGGGTACTAATAACCCCTTGAGTGCCTGCAAATTATAAAAAAAAAGCAAAAGCTAGCAATATGAACGAGATTGAAAGCTCCTTAGAAAGAACGATGTATGAAGATTTCTTAGGTTTTTTGAATTTTTCATTCATTTATTCTATAGGTTAAACTTTAAAAAATTGCGTAAGGGAAGTAGTCATAAAAGATCTTATGGAAGCACAAAAAAAACGTATCCAAGGCGAGTTTAGGCAGATCGCATTGATAGTCGACAAGCAGAAACAAGGTGGAGGCAATTCAAACGATGGAAATACTGCCCGCTAATTTTTCGCAAGCCCATCCGTATCCTCACGAATAACTGGAATAAAACAGACGGTTATAGTAAGTTTTGAAAACTTGGCTAGCTGTTTTGCAACAAATGCTAAAATTTTTCAGGAATACATTAAAGAAACAGCTCGAGAAATCGTTGCAGAGTATCCTTGGTACTCATTGCCAGCTTCAGTGCAAAAGTTTTAATTCATGGCGGTAAAATAGTGAAACATTCTATATTATTGCCTATAGGCCAATTTAATACAAAGGAGGTTGCTGAAACCAAAAACAAAGATGTGAAATTTTTCCGTTCAAAAAACACCCAAAAATATCAAGGCCGATTTTTTAAATAGTCTATTGTTGACTAAGCACGTTATTCGACAAGAAATCGGACTTTTGCCTTATAGCGCATTCGTTAAAGCAGTCGACTTTACTCGCTCCAGAATTATGTTTCTTCTTTGGTGGCGAGTTTTGGCCCTTGGTTTTTTTTTAATAAAATTATAAACAGTTCGTTCGGGAACCGAAAAAAATATCGCAGGCTTGTCTAAGAACTTTTATATTGTTAGTTAAATAGTTATAGTATTTATTTGTCGCTTCATTTCTATGTTTCTATTCTATTTGCAAGGAATCGATAAATTCTTGCCATTAAAAGTATTTTCTAAAATTTGCATTTCGGGTTCGACGTAAAAACTATAGGTCCCCTCCATCCCTGAAAAGACTCGCACATGGGAATGGTGAGTTTTGTAAGCCAGTATAGGCCCTAGTTCTCTACTAGCTGTTAGCCTACCTTATTTTGTGTTACAATTAAAGTCTGCAGACCACATTTGGATTTTAGAAAAGTAACAGGATGTAGTTGAATTCAGACAAAGTTAATGTTTGGTGTGCTTGAAAAGTGTCACTGGCCCGTATTTCTTCGAATATGCTAATATGGACAGTCAGTCGTTGACTTTTCAACTTTCAATTAATTTTATCGAAGTGAAAGAAAAAAAAATGTAAGGTAAATAGGTAAAGGTACCTAAGCTAAACCCAAAAAATATGTACCTCGAGAAAAAAACCCAAATATATTATGTAGGTCTATATAATCAATGGAATCTATAATGTTGAATCCCTCTGGAGTTAATACTAAGTTATACTGAAAGATTGAACAATTTTCTTGGCTTGTCACAAAAAGACAAAAAAAGAACAACAAATTTCCAATTGAAGTTCCAAAAAGTTTTTTTTCTTTTTTTCATTCGAATGCATTTCCAAATCCCGTAAAACGAATATCATTCGAAACTTTTAAAAACTTCACTTCCAGAAATCCCTGAAAGAAAGATATCTACCTATCTCTATCCTTACGTGCATAGCCGATTTTGTATAGATAGACTATATAGGGGTGTATAGTTAAGTTACAAGACGAAAACCATCAATTGAAAAAGTTCAAAAGTCAACAAGGGCAAATCAAGAGTTCAAATTGGGAACACACTGGGAACTCCTATGGAACTGGATGTTGATGCACAGTCGTGTAACATCCTTACCTACCTTACTGTAGACTTTATATAGGGTGTACTGCAGATACACGGTAAATCGGATACATGGGGATAACATTCCCAAGATACTTCTTGCCGTTCACTCGTTTACCAAAGTAAAAGATCGCCCTCATACTTCATTTTTTCGGGTGAGATTCGAGTGAAACTCAAGGTATGTAGTTACCACCATCAACCATCAAGTGAATGTTATGGGTATAAGTTTTACAACTAACTTCCAAGAAAGGAAGCAAACCGAATTGAAAAGACTTCGGATTATCTGTGTCCCAAATAACCTTACGTACCTATGTACCCACATATGTATTTGATATTTGAAATTTCGAATATGAAATTGGTGATGCCGGATGTGTTTCTATGCACGTATGATTTTATTCCTAAAAAGTTGTCCCTTTTCTTGATAAAGAAAAAGGATATACAAGTATTCCTGTCCTCGCAACAATGGATGGAACCTACCCTTACACATGAAACCTTGGAATTATTGTAATCCTAAATTGTTATAGAAGATATTAATGTTTACTCGATAACTTTCACGGAAGTGTTTTATTGAAAGGTAAATAAAATAACTTTGCTAGAAATACAATTGTACCGGTATAGAACTTGGCAGTAGAGGCATTGAAAAAGATAGCTCCTTGGGCATTCGAGTGCTCCCTTGAGGAAAGACTAGCCAAGGTCATGAAGTGTTCAGTTATTTGAATGACTGACCTTCATATTCTAGTATTCATAAATTATTGGCAAAGTACAGGGTCTTTTATTAAACACTTTCTATCGACAGATCTCGAACAATTAGCAGAAGCCCTAAACTGCTGCAAGGCAGATATTACTGCCATCCAAGAAGTGCTATGGGATAGACAGGCGACTATTGCGACTGCTACCGAGAACAAAGACAGCGTCTATTTGGGTGTAGATTTGTTGTTGGAACTAGACTAAGGCAAAAAGTCTTGAGTTTCAACAGAGTGAGCGAGCGCATCACGACAATATGCATCAAGGCTAAATTCGCCAACATACGCCTAATATGCGCGCATGCCCCAACAGGGGAGAAAGATGAAGACACCAAAGACATATTCTTCGAGCTCTTGGACAAGACATATGAGCAGTGCCCTGGCTATGACATTAAAATTGTCTTAGGAGATTTTAATGCCAAGCTAGGAAGAGAAGACATCTTTGGTGGCATAATCGGGAGATACAGCCTGCACGACACCACCTCTGAAAATGGATTCAGGCTGGTCGATTTCGCTGCGGGGCGAGACGTTCTGGTAGCTAGTACGCAGTTCACGCATCTTAATATCCACAAGGGGACATGGAAATCTCCTGATCAATCAACCGTCGACCAGATTGACCACATTGCGATCGACGCATGACACTTCTCTAGTATACAGGATATCCGAACATTCCGAGAGGCAAACATTGACTCGGACCACTGCCTCGTTGTAGCCAAGGTACGACTACGGATATCCCGATCCAAGACAAAACAAGGAAGTTTTGTGAAAAGATTCTACGTTAGACGGCTACAATCGCAAGAGACTGCCATGTCCTTTTCCGATCGAGTCTCTAATAACCTCCTAAGGAGTCCTATGCTTCCTGCATTAAGCGTTGAAAACCAGTGGCAACATTGCCTTGAAGCCATTAGAGATGCCGCCTCTGAAGTGCTACGTTTCACACTTCTACCACAGCGAAACCCCTGGATTGACGACGAATGCCGGCAAGCGCACGCAGCGAAACAAGAGGCATACAAAACGGCGCTGCACAAAAGGACTAGAGCTGCTCGCGAGCTCTACGAGCAGAAGAGGAGAGAGGAACACCGGCTTCTTAGATGGAAAAAAAAGAGAGCATGAGAATATCGCGATCGGTGAGATAGAGGGATGTCACAACAGGAATGAGGTTCGTTTATTTGTATCAAAAGGTAAAAAAAATATTCCAAATTAGATAACGGCGATGACTAACCGAATTCCGCTGCAAGGGAGATAGAACCACTCAACCTCGGCGACGCCGCCCTTGGCGAAGTGAAGATAGCTATATCTAAACTTAAGTCAAACAAAGCTGCTGAAGCTGACGGCATCGCTGCCGAACTATTCAAAGCAGCAGGCGATACCTTGGTAGGGACCATGCACCCACTCATCTGCAAAATATGGTCGGAAGAAAGCATGCCCGATGAGCATAGTGAGCCCGATACATAAGAAAGGACACCCTCTAAACTGCGGCAACTACAGAGGCATCAGTCTCCTTAACATTGTGTATAAGATCCTCTCTACCGTATTATGTGAACGTCTGAAGCCATTCGTCAACAACCTGATTGGTCCTTATCAGTGTGGCTTCGGACCAGGAAAGTCCATTATCGACCAAATATTCACACTACGGCAGATCTTGGAAAAAACCCCGGAGCTTCAAATCGATACCCACCATCTCTTTATCGATTTTAAAGCCACGTATGACAGCATCTATAGGGAGGAGCTCTACCGAGCAATGTCTAGTTTTGGCGTCCCTGTCAAACTTATCCGTTTGTGCAGAATGACGATGGAGAATGCACGCTGCTCTATCAATGTCGGAAAAGATCTTATCGATGCGTTTGATGTCAAAAAAAGGTTTTAGACAAGGCGATGCACTCTCATGCGACTTCTTCAACATCGTTTTGGAAAGAATTGTGCAAAACTCAACCGTCAACACTAGAAGCACAATCTTCCAAAGGTCTATCCAATTACTCGGATACGCAGATGATATTGACATAATTGGAAATCAAAGCTTGATGTCAGTGCAGCGTTTTTTGAGCATTGCGACGGAAGCGAAGAAGATGGGTTTAGTGGTTCAATGAGGGCAAGACCAAGTATATGCTGTCATCAAAAAAGGACACTGAACGACGACGTCTTGGACAAAACGTCACCATGGGCAGCTATAACTTTGAGGTAGTTAAGGACTTTGTCTACCTAGGCACCGCTATTAACACAGACAACGACACCTGCGCTGAAATCAAACGAAGAATAACTCTTGCAAATCGCTGCTTTTTTGGACTTAGAAGGCAATTTAGAAGTAAAGTCCTCTCTCGAGCATCTAAAAACACCATCTATAAGACACCTATCATAACGGTTCTCATTAATGACGCTGAGGCCTGGACCCTGTCAAAGAAAGATGAGAGCGTCTTAGGATGCCTCGAGAGAAAAATTCTTCGGGTGATTTTTGGTCCCGTACGCATAGATGGAGAATGGAGGAGAAGATATAACGACGAACTGTACGGGCTGTACAGCGACACTGACCTAGTTAGCAGAATTAACGGCTTAGATGGTTAGGTCATGTAGAGCGGATGGACATCAACGCTCCAGCCAGGAAGGTCTTCGAATCCAATCCCGAGGGACGGCACAGTAAAGGAAGACCGCGACTCAGGTGGCGCACCCAGGTGGCAGAGGACGTTAACCAACTTGGCGTACGAAACTGGGGGAAAGCTAGCTAGGGACCGAGCTGGCTGGAGACGCATGTTGGTTTAGGCCCAGGTCCACCCGGGACTGTAGCGCCACCTTAGGCAAGTACGTAAGTTTGAAAAAAAGGTGAACATTTTGGTTAGCCTTAAATATCTCACGAACCAATATTGTTAGAGACGCGAACTAAATTTTATATAACGTATTGTAACGTTATACCTAATACGTGTATTTTTGGAAAAAATCCAATTGACGGTTTCTTTAAAAATCAAAAAAACTAAACAAAATTTGTCACTCGAAAATTTTACGAATACAAAATGATTATATCTCCAAAAAATAACGTTTTCAACATCTGGTCAAATTTTGAGAAAAATCTAATTGACAGTTTTTTTATACAAAATAAAAATCTAAAAAAAAACATTACTCAAAGGTGGTAAAAATTGAATTTCAACTCAAATATCTTTTCAAAAATTTTAGATTATTGTTTATATTATGTATTTATTAATATTTATTTATTTTATCTTATAAGAAATATTGTTTTTAACATTTTGAGAAAAATGAGATTGAATGTTTTTTATAAAAAAATAAAAACCTTAACAAAATACTTAATAAAAGTTGGTACAAATTGATTTTCGACTCAAATATCTTTTTAACACCTTGAGATATTAGAATTAAATTACTTTTATCTTTTAAAAAATATTGTTGTCAAAATTCAGTAAAATTTTGACAAAAATCGAGTAGAAAGTTTTTTTACAAAAAATAAAAACTTAAAAGAAAATTTAACAAAAGTTGGTAAAAATTGATTTTCGACACAAATATCTTTTCGAAAATTTGAGATTGTGGCTGATAACTAATTTTATCTTTTAAGAAATATTGTTTTCAACATTCGTACCAATTTTGAAAAAAATAAAATTTGTAGTTTTTTTTACAAAAAAATAATAAAAAACTAATAAAAGTTGGTAAAAAATGATTTTCGACTCAAATATCTTTTCAAACATTTGAGATATTGGCTTTAAGCTACTTTATCTATTAAATAATATTGTAGTCAACATTCCGTAAAATTTTGAAAAAAAATCTAATTGACAGTTTTTACAAAAAATAAAAACCTAACAAAAAAAATACTAAAACCTGGTAAATATTTACATTCGGCTTAAATAGCTTTTCTAAAATTAAAAATATCGTCTTCAAACTTTTTTTTTATTTCACAGAAAATCCACAAAAAATAGTACGCAAATTTGGTAAAAATTGATGTTCGGTTCTTAATATCTCTCAAATTAATTTCATTCATCCAATTTGTAAAAATTTAAGAAATTCTACTTAAATTGATAAAAATTTGTTTTCGACTAACAACCTAAATACGAAACTATTTCTTTATATGAAAAATATCGTTGGAAATTTTAAATTTTTTAAGAATAATTCAACTAACAACTTTTTTAGCCCAACCCTCAAAACTTTTAAGCAAGACAAGTGACAGACGGGATAGGAAGTTATCAGTGTGGGTCGCATTCCAGAAAGATGTTCGCTTTAAATTTCGATATCTTACACAAATTCTTGTTACTAATATTTTGTTAGACTTTTAAGAAAATCGCCATGTGGACAAGGGTGACATTTAATCAGTGTAGGCCCTTTTTTTAACTTCCCATAGGAAGTTAAAGTACTCGGTGCGATTTGTGGAATTGAAAATGTTCACATTTCTTGAAACGTTTTAAGTCTAAATAAAACGTTTTTAGAAAGATGTCTGTGCGTGTGTGTATCTATGTACGTTCGTACGTCCGGAAAGCTTTTTTCGTCGTTCATATCTCAAGAACCAGTAAAGATATCGATATCAAATAAATTTTGTTGTACAGATTACATTACAATTCGAAAATTACTCTCAAGAAAATAGAGTCCGTGTTTTTCTACCATAGCAATTTAGAATTTTCTAAACTCAAAAAATCTCGAAAACCTGACTTGAATTCAAATTTATAATCTGCATTGTAAAGTAATGCCCAACTTAAAACATTTTTTATGAATCAAAAAAACTGAAAAAAATACCTCCAATATTTTACGAACAAACAATGATTTTTTCTCAAAAAAGAGACTGAGGTGCAACCCACACTGATAACTTCTCATATTGTCTGTCGATTTGTCGTATTCAAAACTGTAACAAAACATTGAAGAATATTTTATGAGAGTGATAACGGTTATCAATACAATGTCTACGCAGTTAATAAATTAATTTTTAACAAATGATTTTCCTCCATTATCGGGATTTCTTGTACGATATGTTGGATATCCAGCAACATTTGTGATCTTATCGTTAGTGAAATTTTTCGGAAACTTTTAGCACACTTTCCATCTGCCATGCAAGATGAAGAACGATTCAAATTGTTACATGGGTCATTAATCAAGTTTGTTGTAAAAATATCATCATGATCGGTAAAGGCTTCTGGAATTTCCGCAGAAATTGTACTGTCGATTTCCGCAGGACATTTTATGGACTAACCAAACTAAAATGTGAGCATGAGGTAATCCCTGCTTTTGCTATTTAACGCTTTACATCCAGCAACGTGTGGATGAATACACGTTATTTTTCAAGGATTTCATTTTGTGTCTGAATACACGTGCTTTACTTTTTGACAGGCAGTAGTAAACATGTAATCTCCGACCATTTCACATTACATGTGAACGTGATAAATAAACACGGCCGCCGATGTTCGCGTACGTAAGTCAGAGCATCCTGGACATTTTCCTTCATATGGCGTATGGACTGCCTATGTATGATGAGGAAGAATGACAGAGCTACCGATTTGAGAGTGGTCGACATTGGTCACGATAGCGTTGATTCTGGTTGGTGGCGGTATACTGGCGGCGATATACTGGTATCAGCTGGTGAGAATAACTTTTCAGTTATTACTTCGCAGTTATCGACCCGTGATTAAA
Source organism: Eupeodes corollae (assembly GCF_945859685.1). NCBI lineage: Eukaryota > Metazoa > Arthropoda > Insecta > Diptera > Syrphidae > Eupeodes > Eupeodes corollae. The sequence continues at coordinate 100,610,253 of NC_079147.1, forward strand.
ATTATTAAATTAACAATATTTATTAAAAAAAAGCACTTAGAAATATAAAAATAGACAGAACCCTATTCCCAGACCTACCGAACGCATATGCAACATTTCAGTGAAATTGGTTAAGCCGTTTCGGAGGAGTATGGCAACTAACACTGTGACAGAAGAATTGTATATACAAGATTCAAAAACTGTTTTTTTGTTACCTACAATTATTTTAGACATGAAATCATTTTTCTTTGTAAAATATTCGAGTTGACAGCTAATTTTTTATTTGGATTTATAAAAAACTCTTAAATGTCCGTATGGGACCAGTAAGTTAGTTATAAGTTATGGTTAATTAGGCTAGTTTTATGAATTTTTGTCTAGCTTTAAGATAGGTTTAAGATTGAATTAATAAAAATGAATACAAAAAAAGTGCGTTGAACTGTGATACGAGAGGTCTTGGGTTCGATATCTGCCTGTGCCATCTACAATTTTATTCAAGGGTACTGTCTCTTGCGAGGAATTGACAAATTCTCCAGGAGTATTAACAAAATTTGTCACCTCCAAAATCTTACGATTAAAATATGATTTCATCTCTAAAACAAATTTTGCAAGGAAGAATAATGTTTTTGACATCTGATAAAATGTTGAGAAAAATCGAATTGACAGTTTTTTACAAAATATAAAAACTTAAAAAAAAATTAATAAAAGATGGTAAAAATTGACTTTCGACTCAAATATCTTTTCAAAACTTTCAGATATTTACTTTAATTTACAATTTTCAAAAAATATTGTTGTCAACATTCAGTACAATTTTGAAAAAAATCAAATTGACAGTTTTTTTTATAAAAAATTAAAAACCGAAAAAAAAAATGAACAAAAGTTGGTAAAAACTGATTTTCAACTCAAATATATTTTCATAACTTTTTAATTTACTTTTATCTTGCAAAAAATATTGTTTTCAACATTCAGCAAAAATTTTGAAAGAAATAGAGTTGACATTTTTTTTTACAAAAAATTAAAAACCGAAAAAAATTTATCAAAAGTTTGTAAAAAATTATTTTTGACTCAAATATATTTTCAAAACTTTGAGATATTGGCTTTTATTTACTTTTATCTTTAAAAAAATATTTGTTGTTAACATTCAGTAAAATTTAAAAAAAAAAATCTAATTGACAGTGTTTTTACAAAAAATAAAACTCTAAAAAAAAACAATAGGTACTAAAATTTGGTAAAAATTTCTTTTCGACTCAAATAGCTTTTCAAAAATTAAAAATATTGGCTTCAAACTTATTTTATTTCACAGAAAGTATTGTTTTCGATATTCAGTAATTTTTATATAAAAATCCAACAATCGTTTTTTTCATAAAAAATAAAATCTACAAAAAATATTACGCAAATTTGGTAAAAATTGATACGAGTACATATAGACAAACTTTTAAGCAAGACAAATCGACAGACGGGATGGGAAGTTATCGGTTTGGGTCGCATCCCAGCCTCTTTTTTTATGTTTAGGGTAAGTGCACCGCTGGCTAGCGGTATCATCAGTCCACATAATAGATAAGAAGCTGCCATTTTAGCTAGCCATGCTGAGAGGTTTTTTTGGTAAAAAATGTATCAGCTACATTCTGTTCAAAAAAGACAGCGCCAGTGTGTAACGGTGATTCATTCCTGGTTTGAATAAACGGCAACTGCTCTCATTGACGAAGAAATTTTACGATTGAAATCTTCCTTACTTAACAAATGTTAAATGGACGAAGTGCTGTATTTACTTGGCAAAAATATTTATTTTTATCGAAGGAAATTTCCACAGATACTATGTACTGTACTCTAGCTTAACGATTCATGTTGAATCATCAAACCTTGCTGAACAGACATTTCAAAACAGTTTGACACTGTCAACTGTCACACCATAGACAACAATCATCTTTATTTCTTATAAAACATAAAAAAACACCCTATACAAAGATCCCATTACCAGTACTTTTATTCTTTCAAAATTTAGATTTTTTACTTAACAGGTACAAAAGACGAACTTCAATATTGACATGTAAAAGATAAAGACAACGAGGGTTCCATTTACTCGTCTTACAGATAACATATTTTCTTTTTTAAAATCCCCATTTTACGGATTCCCCCAAAAGAATGGGACCTTATATCGGTCCTATACTGATACTTATTGTCAGCCTGCCTTTTTGTTGTCCCGAAGCTCCATTGCCATCTATAGCACCCACAAAACTGAGTGAATTCCTTTCTTCCTTTTTTTTGCAAATAAATAATAATGATGTCCTATCAATGTTTATCGATAGATTTATGTTCTGTCGACTACTGAGTTGGAGTTGGAGTTGAAGTTCGAATTTGATGAAGGAGAATGAATGGGTATCGTATAAAAAGGATATATGGGCGATTGTGTACAATCGTGTTGTGTTACTGTTGCCGAGGCCGAGGCCGACTGACGATGTGAATGTGAAACTTTTATGAGAAGCATATTTGTAGATGAATAAAGCACCTCTCGTTCCACATCAAAGCTTCGAGGAAATCGAAAACTAAAACCCACATCAATGAAATAGACCAAAAGGAATGAAAAAGCAAAGAATTGCAATTGCAAGTATAGAACAGGCTTGCCAGATTGAGCTATTTATCGGAACTTGAGCAATCTTTTTCCAAAATAGCCGAAAAAATTTAGCTTGACAGCTCAGGGCTTTCAATAGCCCAAATAAAGTCTTCGGCAGTAGTTTTCTTCGGACAAATAACATTTGTTATAAAATGAAACTAATGCGTTGGCAACGCTGTTAGAAAAGACGTGTTTACTTCATTCAACAAAATTGAAAATGGGCAATTATTTGGGCTACATCCTTGAATCCAAATTTTGGTCTACAAATATTTTTAAATTCTGCTATCGAGTTCGTTCATGATTTGGCAACCCTGGCATGGAAGAGCTAGTGTTCTAATTTACAGAAAGAGATAGAGATAGAGAAAGCGATCGTTTGATTTTATGTTAGATATAGTCCAATATGCGGATGTCGGTCCATGTAGACAGGCCCATTTCATATATAGCTTCATATAAATCGTCCCTCTGCACTCTCGATTCAACTTTTACTTCATAGATGGAGAATTCGGCAATAAAAGTTAACTGCAAGTAAGTGAGGTCGGTCGGATGATGCGAATCCTTGTTTATTTGAAGTATTTTCTAACCTAGATAGAGCAATAACTGATAGATTTTTGTTGATTGATATACAGTGATACACTATGGACAGAGCCATACAAAATAAGTTAAGTGTTGTGTGGTCGGTTTGTGTCATGTTTTACAATTAATTGATTTTTGGAGTTTTTAAGCTGTGTCGGCTTTAAAAATAGGTTTTTTGTGTGATTGAAAAATGTTGGAATGATGTCTTTTTTTTGATAAATCTGTTACTATAATGTTTTTGATGTTCAAATGGTAGACATGTGCATTCAAGAGGACACAAGCGTCCACAGGTTTTTCTCAAAACCCACCTCTGTCTATCAACTCCTACTCTCACCTCCCCGCGGTGAACATCGGGTGCCTAGTACCTCAACTGGAGATTGGGTTCCAACCCCAGTGGAAAGTTGTTGGGGGCAGCAAACGAGAGAGGGGGGAGAGGTGTTTCCACTAAGGCACCTCTCCTTATCCAGGCGGCAGCGGACGAATTCTCGAGATAGAATCAACGGTGGCGTCTACAGTTCCAGTAAGGTCGAACTACTTAGTGAACACCTTATAGGGCTTCTTCGACATATTCGGAGCCCAGGCCTATAAGGAGCGGTTCATCCGGCTCCTCTTCCTTGGAGTTATACTAAGGATCTGGCCCTCCAGGTTGGGGGTTGTGCCGTCGGGGTGACTTCCTGGCCACGTAAAAACATCATAGTTTCGAAGCAACAACAAGCCTCGGATACGGACGGATTCACTGTTGACAACCCACGCAAACGAAATAAGGACAACGAACTTCGGATATGTACGTGGAATGTTAGGTCCCTTAACAGCAGTGACGTGCGGCAGTCCATTTGACTGGGTAGACACAAATTTTGATTCATTATTTCGCATTGTAATAATGAATTAATAGTTATCTTATCTTCTATAGGTAGCATTGAAAACTTTACATTTGTATCATTTGAGAAATACTCAAAAATATCATCATTTCCTGAAAAATCCATTTTACAAATATGTATTGATTTACGCAATACAGGTTGGCAATCTCAAAAATTTACAACCTTAACTTTTCCTGTCAGAGTTCAATATCAAAATGAAATGAAAATAATTTAATTCACATGTAAGACGCAACGTCTTCCGACAGAGCTCAATATCGATAATTCGATTTTTTTTCAAAAACAAACCGATAGATTTTTTTAAATTCTTGCTAAAATTTGTGTTCTTAGTTTAGCTTCTTTCAATATAAAAATATATAAAGGCTATCCCATCCCAGCTAAAACCGTTATTTTGTTTTTAAGTTTTCTCAAGAACTAAACTTTTTTTTTCTGCCAAAAATATCATTGGTTTTTATTTTTAATTTAAAAAACAATTATTATTTTTTTCGAATTTGATTTCTTGAAAATGGGTTATCATTTTTTACAAAATTGAAATGCCAGTCGTCTAATAATAAGTTCAATATTATATTCCAAAAATATTTTTAAACTAAAATTCAATAACTATTTTTAAACGCAAGTTTAAAAAAATTGTATTTTTTCTTGAGAAATCAAATGGCATTTACATTTTTGAAAACAAATTTTTTTGCAGGTACATTTTAATTTAATACAGGAAATAGTTTTAGACAGACATTTTTGAATACATGAGCGAGTTCATGCGAACCAGTCGTGCATTTTTTTTTTTTTTTTTTGTTACAGTTTTAAGTTATGCCCTAGTCTTATTTTGGATTTGATTGTTTGTTTTCAATATCAAAAGATATTTTCAAGTTGTCTAAAAACAAAGATAAAAGGTTTGTTGATGTACTAAAATTGTATTACGATTCCAATAACTATTTCTTGAAGAACTCGTCCTTTGCAATAAAAACATCCTAAAGTCATTTGATATTACCAACACTATCCCAATCTTTGCTTTTTCGTTGCTAACAAGCAAGATTTAATTTAAGAAATGTTACATTAACATCTTGAAGTATATGATATGAAGCCTTAAATAATTAATTTTTTTTTTTATTTTTTATTGAAATAATATAATTTAAAAATATGTAGAATAATTAAGAAAAAGTTAATTTTTGAAATCTACTTCCATTTTTCTCAATCTACTTCACTTTTTTCCTAAAATCTACTTCCACTTTTTTTTGAGAAGTGGTAACACTTGCCTGCTGCCGCTGCCGCTGCGTGCTGCGTTGATCACATTCACTGTGCTACTCCTCCTGACTGACACTCGTTCTCTTCATGAAAAATTCGAATTAAGAATTTACTTTCAAAACAAACAAGCGATTAGACAGATTCACTTATGTCTACTAGCTTCCATACAAAATCAAATTTTGGGAATGATAAGCTAACCCTTTTCCCTTCATATAACTTTCTAGGGAAACAAAGACACTGTCTTCGTCTTTACTCGTGTCGTGCCATTCGTACTTTCGGTATTCGGTGTTCGTTCGGGAGGTTCGTTAATAGAAGTCAGTCATATATGTAGAGCCAAGCTATCCATCATAGCATAGCATGATGTTGGTATATGTGAGGTAGTGATAAATAAAAGTAGAAATAGGTGTGAATGTAGATTGTAGATACACATATAAATGGGTTAGACAAAAAATGACAAGAAGTAGGTACAATGGGATAGGAAATATTATTCTTAATGAAATCAAAATAGGAATTAGTATAATTAGGTACAAATTTTTGTTTTTTTCCATGCATATCATTTTTAAAGTTATGTATTTAGGTACTGTAGAGAGTAAAGTATTGTTTCAAATCTGAAGGGTAGACACTGTCTAAAACGTCTTATTGACGCACCGTCACTGCTTAACAGACCACGTGCAGCCGAACAATTAGCGGAAGCGCTAAACTGCTGCAAGGCAGATATGACAGCCATCCAAGAAGTGCGATGGGATGGACCGGGCAAATGCAAACTAAAAGACTGCGACTGCTACCGAGAACAAAGACAGCATCTATTTGGGTGTGGATTTGTTGTTGGAACTAGGCTCAGGCAAAAAGTCTTGAGTTTCAACAGTGTGAGCGAGCGCATCACGACAATCCGCATCAAGGCTAAATTCGCCAACATAAGCCTAATATGCGCGCATGCCCCAAAAGAGGAGAAAGATGAAGACACCAAAGATATGTTCTTCGAGCTCTTGGACAAGACATATGAGCAGTGCCCTGGCTATGACATTAAAATTGTCTTAGGAGATTTTAATGCCAAGCTAGGAAGAGAAGACATCTTTGGTGGCATAATCGGGAGATACAGCCTGCACGACACCACCTCCGACAACGGATTCAGGCTGGTCGATTTCGCTGCGGGGCGAGACCTTCTGGTAGCTAGTACGCAGTTCACGCATCTTAATATCCACAAGGGGACATGGAAATCTCCTGATCAATCAACCGTCAACCAGATTGACCACATTGCGATCGACGCACGACACTTCTCCAGTATCCAGGATATCCGAACATTCCGAGAGGCCAACATTGACTCGGACCACTACCTCGTTGTGCCTACCCGACCTTGACGAAGTGAAGATAGCTATATCTAAACTTAAGTCAAACAAAGCTGCTGGAGCTGACGGCATCACCGCCGAACTATTCAAAGCAGCAGGCGATGACTTGGTAGGGAGCATGCACCAACTCATCTGCAAAATTTGGTCGGAAGAAAGCATGCCCGATGAGTGGAATCTCAGCATAGTGTGCCCGATACATAAGAAAGGAGACCCTCTATATTGCGCCAACTACAGAAGCATCAGTCTCCTAAACATTGCGTATAAGATCCTCTCTGTCGTATTATGTGAACGTCTGAAGCCATTCGTCAGCAACCTGATTGATCCTTATCAGTGTGGCTTCTGACCAGGAAAGTCCACTATCGACCAAATATTCACACTTCGGCAGATCTTGGAAAAAACCCAGGAGCTTCAAATCGATACCCACCATCTCTTTATCGATTTTAAAGCCGCGTATGACAGCATCTATAGGGAAGAGCACTACCGAGCAATGTCTAGTTTTGGCATCCCTGTCAAACTTATCCGTTTGTGCAGAATGACGATGGAGAATGCACGCTGCTCTATCAAGGTCGGAAAAGATCTTACCGATGCATTTGATGTCAAAAAAGGTTTTAGACAAGGCGATGCACTGTCATGCGACTTTTTCAACATCGTTCTGGAAAGAATTGTGCAAAACTCAACCGTAAACACTAGAGGCACAATCTTCCAAAGATCCATCCAATTACTCGGATACGCAGATGATATTGACATAATTGGACGATCAAAGCGTGATGTCAGTGGAGCGTTTTTGAGCATTGCGACGGAAGCGAAGAAGATGGGTTTAGTGGTCAATGAGGGCAAGACCAAGTATATGCTGTCATCAAAAAAGGACACTGAACGACGACGTCTTGGACAAAACGTCACCATGGACAGCTATAACTTTGAGGTAGTTAAGGACTTTGTCTACCTAGGCACCGCTATTAATGCAGACAACGACACCAGCGCTGAAATCAAACGAAGAATAACTCTTGCAAATCGCTGCTTCTTTGGACTTAGAAGGCAATTGAGAAGTAAAGTCCTCTCGAGCATGTAAAATCACCATCTATAAGACACTCATCATCCCGGTTCTCATTTATGGCGCTGAGGCCTGGACCCTGTCAAAGAAAGATGAGAGCGTCTTAGGATGCTTCGAGAGAAAAAATTCTTCGGGCGATTTTTTGGTCCCGTACGCATAGATGGAGAATGGAGGAGAAGATATAACGACGAGCTGTACGGGCTGTACAGCGACACTGACCTAGTTAGCAGAATCAAAGTCCAACGGCTTAGATGGCTAGGTCATGTAGAGCGGATGGACATCAACGCTCCAGCCCGGAAGGTCTTCGAATCCAATCCCGAGGGACGGTGGCGCAGTAGAGGAAGACCGCGACTCAGGTGGCGCACCCAGGTGGGAGAGGACCTCAACCAACTTGGCGTGCGAAACTGGAGACAGCTAGCTAGGGACCGAGCTGACTGGAGACGCTTGTTGGTTGAGGCCCAGGTCCGCCCCCGGACTGTAGCGCCACCTTAATTAAGTAAGTAAGTAAATATAATGTTTTTGAGATTATCTAATTTATTCAAGAGTACCTAATATAAAATTGAGTTCGAAAATGAAGGGTACCAATTGTTTGTAGATCTACCTAAACAAGTCTTGAGCTTAGAGTGAACTTTTTAAAACAAATTAAGTCGACGAATTGATAATTATCATTACATTACGTTATATTTCAATCTTTCCAACCTACTAGAGGTGTATTTTTCCCTGTTGCCTTTTGCCAAACATTGTACCATACCGGAAAGGACTTTCCGGTAGGGGTCTTCTTCGGCGTACTACCCACGGGTATTTCCATATGTATGGATTTTACGGTTGAATTGTTTGAACAGAGAAGTTTATTAAAACATAGGTAATAATAATACATATTGCCCGTAGCATATTAATTATTGTTATTATTATAAATAATAATAATATTTTTCAGGCTGCTGTTAACTCTAGAAATGACATCAGCGCTGCAATCAAACGTTTTTTCTTGCTAATCCTGTTCAAAGTGCAATATCCTCGTAATATTGGTGATAATGTTGTAATAGGTAGAGATATTCCTTGTTGGAAAGATTATTTGGAAGAACAAAAATTAAATCATTTAGAAAGTGAATGGAATAGATTAAAACAAAAATATCCGCGAATAAACGATTACAAATTAAGTAGCGAAGAAAACATCACGATAAAAACGGGCACTATTGGACTCAACTACGTCAAAGATACGAACAAACGTATGGTATAAGTTTAAGTGGTGGTGCCGACAACAACAAACGTTATCGTCTTAATCGAGATGATGATGAACAAGAGGAAAATAAGTCCAAATAAATTAATTCGATGTGATGAAGACTATCCCGAAAATCCAGAAATATCTAGAAACGTTAACTATAGACCAGGTGGATAATAGTCGGGCTGGTGATTTTAATGATGATTATTTGGTTGACGAAGTACCTAATATGACACAAGAACGAAATAATGGCCAGGAGCCGATAAATGTTGCAGAGAGCGGGACTTCTAGGGGACCGAATTCAGGCCTTCAAGATGGTGCTGAGGCTCTTCATCTTCTGGGTCCGCATCGACCAGTGTACAGGAAAATCTAACATATATACATCCAAGACATCCCGATGACAAATACATAATCGTGGTGTTGCTCGAGCAGACGAAGTTGTAACACAATTTTTAGTTAATCAATTTATTGGTAAGGCAATTGCTCACTACAGCTATACACCAAAAGAGGCTGCAATTCGTAAGAACAAAGAATATTTTATACCGTATAATAAAAAAACAAACACTTCAGCACAACCACAATTGCATATAGGTTTAATTGCTACACCTCAATTAAATCCTGCCAACTCAAAAGTTACCTATCTTCATCTTTCGGAAAAATATCATTGTTAGATAGTATGATGACAGGTGTTCTGGTTATTACTGCATCAGGCATATATTTTCCCTTAGCATTGACAGTATCACCTCCAAGAATCATCTTTAATGTTTCTTCAGCTGATGGTTCCATCATTGGCTCGTTCCAAAGAATTACAAGTCGGTCACAGCACTCCATCAATGGGAAACTGCAATACCTTTCAAAATTGCCCATCTGTCCGAAATAAAATAATGTATAAAAGTATCAATGAAAAAGTTTTTACCTGCATTAGGAGGAGATAAAATGAAGATTATATAAATCTAAAAGAAATTTTTGAATTTTTTTCACATTACAATTAAATTGGTATTTTAATAGATTATTCAAATGTAACACCGAATCATTAACATTATAATAATAATTTTCCCAGAGGGGTGTTAAAAATCAAATAAATAGGTTAAATTTATTGTTCACAATTCTCAAACAATTTTTTATTAATACAATTTTACAATCAAAAAATCTAAATTTACTATTAAGCCACAAAGAAGTTGATAAAATGTGTCTTACTCGTGATGTTGGCCGTGATAATAAAAACTGAATGATCTGCTTGCCCTTTCCTCCTTGTTAATATTGGGAGTCTTCTTTATTTGTTGAGCAACTGCTGTCAGGAGTTTCGTTACCTGCTGATCTATCGGATCTACACCCGAAGTCTTGATGAATGTGGTTCGGAAATCTGCCTCCTTTCAGCAGTTGTTGTTCTGAACATTCGCAATTTTTGAGTATAATTGTATATGTCCATTTTGATCACCCGGTACCCAGACCCGCCCGGCGTGCTCCATATACACAAGCTGTCTGGTATCTCTTTGCAAATAGATTGACGAATTAACCCAGTGCTTGATTTCGTAGGAGTAGGCGGGAACAATCCTCCTAGCGTATCGTCTGGTAGTGACTGCCTCGATGTACTTCCTAAATGCACATTGACAGCTGCTGTTGCTGTAGGAGCAATCATGGACGACGTGGATGTGGTCATCGTGTTCGCAAACGGCAAGGTAGGTTTCTGTAAAGGTATCTCGTAATTTGCGAGTATCCAATCGCATTGCTCCACCGTCAGCTCTTCTTCCGTATACATCGTGTAGTATACGGTTTTTTGTAGGCTTTTGCAAAAATCCTGTAAGTAAAAATTGTTATAGTATTAAAAAAAAATCAATCTGTCAATACTAAGATTACACAAAAATTACGTACCCTTTGAGAAAATGTCTGTAAGGTTTGAAACCGCTTGCTGCATCATATAATATATCCTCCTCTTCAAATCGTATTTCTTGGCTTGGATACATTTGGTTACCAGCTGTTTCATTGCCAATGGAGCCGTCATCATAAAGTCGTCCGTCCACAAAATCAAAATGATTTTCAGGGCTGTAAGCATACCCGTCGTATGGTTCGGTCCCTTCGATGAAAACTCCAATATAAACGCCTAAGTAAGCAATTGAGGAATAACGACCTATCGCGAAGTACCGAGGAGATACTGTATAAAACCTCATCCCAATCATACTGTATGGTGCAGAAGCATGGACTCTTTCCCGGATGGTTCCCTTGGTATCTTCGATACTAAGGTATATCTACGATATATGGACCGGTTTTTTTTACAGGCAAAATAATATCTGTCGGAGAAGATACAATCACGAACTATCCGAGCTGTGTATGGGGCCTTGCCACTGGTCAAAAAACTTAACGATAAGGATGGCTAGGGCATGTAGAGCAAATCAACAACGAAGCTCAATCCCGTAGGGTACTAAGCCTGAGGGAACCAGGAGTGGAGGCAGACATTATCTCCGGTGGAGTGATCAAGTTGAGGTCGACGCCCGTCAGTTTGGTATTCGAAACTGGAGACAGCAAGCTAGAGATCGAGCACAATGCTCTGTAGCGCCAACTAAAAGAAAGAAGGGGTTATTATTTTTCTTCTTTTGAGATATCATAAAAATTACTTTTTCGAACATTGAAAACGTGGATAGTGCCGAAAAGATTCCATGAAATTATTTCAGTTTAGAGATTTAGTTTTAAGCCGACTTTTATTTATATTTCAATAGAATCATTCTTTAAAAAATATTTAAAATGAGTGAGAATAATCTTAAGAGGTGATGAATTTCAATTGGCGATATTTAAAATAGTTAGTAGTAGTAAATACAATTTTCATTTCTTCTAGTAGTAGAAACGCTACAAGAGATAGTGGTTCAAGTTGTTTTGTCGAGATATTCTAAACGTTTAGGCTAGTTAGAAGATAATTATTTATTTGTTTATTTATTCATCAAGCAGATTAATATAATATAATTAACAAATAAAATATAATCTTACAGACTACAGAAACAAGGTTTTAACTTTAGTAATAAATAAGTGAAATATAAATATAAATATCAAATTATGAAAGGCTTAAACTTGAACCACCAGTGTAGGAGTTAAGAAATAAATATAATAAATATTTTTTAAAAGATTCTCGACTTTGGTAGGAAAAGAAGTCAACATGATTACAAATGATATAAGATTCTCTAATGTATCGAGTTAGAGGCTCATTGAAACCATAGTAGAGATATATAAAGGGTGATTCTTAAAAGCTATAGGAAAATGAAAAATGCTTGAAATCTTTAGTACGGTCGATATAATTTAATTTTTGAAGATTATTTCATGCAAATGTTGACCTTGACTGCGCCTCAAATGGTCCATCCGCTTAGTCCAATTTTGGCATACTATTTTCAACATTTTTGCCGGTCTCTCACGAATAAATTCTTTAATATTGTTTTCTACGGCGTCAATTTAAGCGGTCTTGTCTGTACAGACATGAGCTTTAACATAGCAACACAAAAAATATTCTAAAGGTGTTAAATCGCACGATCTAGACGGCCAATTGACCGATCCCGAACGTAAAATAAAATATTCACCGAAGTCGCGCGTGTTCTGTGGCATGTGGCAATGTCTTGTTGAAACCACATGTCATGCAAGTCAAAATCTTGTATTTTGCTAAAAAAAAGTTGGATATCATCTCACGGAAGCGGTCACCATTCACAGTTACGTTACGATTCGTATCATCTTTAAAGAAGTACGGTCCAATGATGCCACCAGTCCATAAACAGCACCAAACTGTGAATTTTTTTGGATGCTTTGGTAGTTCTTGCAATGCTTCTGGCTGATATTCACTCAAAAATCGACGATTCTGCTTATGTAAGTTATGTTATTTCTCGCTTTAGAAATAAAAAAAAAAAACACAATTTCAATTTCTAGTGCGACGTGTCGCGTTTATTGATCAAAGAAGACTCAACTTAAAATTATCTTACACTGATATTTATAATGATATAATGTCTTCCTAAGCATACCCATTCAAGTTGTCGGTGTGGAACTTGTATTTCCATATTCCTGGAAATATAATGCTGGTGGAAATTGTATTTTCATATTTCTGGAAATATAATGCTGAACAGAACGACGACCGTGGGAGTGCAAGTCAGCATTAAGCAAGTGCAGCTTATGGGAACATTTATTGTTTGGCCTTGATTTCGTTTGTTGGCCTGGGCATGTGGTGTTATTGAATATTTCAATATTCGTTGTGTTAACACTTCCCTCCTCAAATTCGAGTGTCCTCACTCGACAGGTAAAATATCGGAATTGGTGATGATGTTGTTGGTTCATCTTGATTTAAGTCCGGAAGTTTTGGTGATAATTCATCTAGAGTTTTGCTTTTTATGACTATTTCTTTTCTTGTGGGAATCATTACTTTTACTATGATCGCTATTATTATGAGTATTAGCATGGATGAGAGGCTGTAGTTTGCTATTTTATGCACCTTTACTTGTTCCTCAATTTTTGTTATTTGTTCTGTATTGTTTATATGAAGTTCCTTAAGCATTTCCATCGTTAAGAGTTCCTTGTAGGTTTTGACTGATGAACTTGAGTATAGAATCGCTGGTAAGGGTTTTGCTATGGGAATTTCCTTAGAGTAGTATTCTTGACCGTCTATGAAGATCGAAGTATTGTGGTATTGGAGAATGAATGAGCCAGTTAAATTTATGTTGTTGTTTTCTACCAGTATGGTTCCGTTGAACTGATTTAGAAGAATAGTTCCAGGGTTGATTTCCTCTATGGATGGGATATGTTGATTGTTGACTTCTTCACAACTTGATGGGTTACTTTTAATAAGATTCTGTATACAATTATCTAAGTTTAAGTTTATAATTTCGTTTTTCTTACAAATAGTTAATTCATTATATGTATTACAATAGTTTTTTATTCCAAATATTTGATCATTACAATAAAGTACATTTTCGAATGGAAGTTTAATTGCTTTTTTCATATACTTAATTGGTTTTATTAATATCTTTTTGCAAATATCAGTTCCTGTTGTAGGAATTGTTATAATATAAAGTAAAATTGACTTATTCGAGGCGATTCTTATGTCTGAGAATTCTAATGCCTCTTCTAAATTTATGAATGGAATTTTATTATTTTCGAATCGTTCTTTTACAATTTTTATTTCTGTGTTAGAAAGGATGAAAGAGTTTACAATTTTGTTTTTGGCCCAAAGTAGGGCGTATTCTATATTAAGTAATTCTTCTTTTATGATATCTAATTTATATTTTACATCTAAGATAAGTTCATTTTTTGGAATTTGGTTTATTTTAGCAATTTCTATTAAATTATTTGTTATGTTGCTTATTTCATTTACTCTTTTGGCCAAGGCATTGTTTATTATAATTTGTTTCTCATTGTTCTTTAGAATTTTGTGGGTATGGGCTTTAAGGATTTGGAAGTCGTCGTGGTCTGGGCTTCCGGCGAGCCATTTCCATGCGCTTCCGATAAAGTTAAGGGATCTGGGATTTCTGGTTTTTGGCTTGAGGGTAACGAGGATTTTGGAAATTTGGGATATCTGATGGGATATATATGGGAGATTTGTATCGGTTTCGTCAATGTGACGTTTGATGTCGGTTTGAATGTTGTTTAATAATTCCTGATACATGTTTAAATCTATAACATGTATAATCTTAAATGTACCAATTTGGATTTTTGCCGTGCCCATGTGGGTTGTAATGATTTTTGCATTGGAGTAGTCCAATATTTGAACTTCTCCGAATCCTTGTAGGATGGGAAATCTGTAAGAGGTTAATTTCTTATGTTATTTTTATGTATTATTTTTCCTGATTTTGTAAGAATTGTAGTTGATCTATTTTCTTTGACAGTTTCTTTCTTAAACCTAGGGGAAAGTTTAGTTCCTAACCTTTTATTGATTTTGACGTAAATAGTTTCACCAGGTGAATATTCCTTTACTTCTTGTCTGGATTTGTTATGATTTTCCACGTCTTTATGCTGTTTAATTCTTAATTTCTCAATATTTTCCTGTCTAGCTGCTTCATATTGATCTGGATTTGTGCTGACGATTCTGCCGAAGAAGGTTTCTATTGGCCTTTTATTTGTTACTGAGTGAATAGAGTAATTGTATTCATATACTGCGCAGTCTAGAAGTTGGTCGAATGTCATGCGGTGGCGTGTAGCCTTTAAGCATCTCATAATTTCTGATAGTGTCGAGTGGAATCTTTCCACTTGACCGTTAACTGAACTGCTATATGGGGGGGTTGTAAAAATTTCGATTCCCAATTGATCTTTCAACATGAAGTAAATTGTTGCTGAGTGAAACGATTTTTCGTTATCAAAGATTACTTGTTTTGGAACGCCGAAGGAAAATATGAGCTTCCTCAATGGTTCCATTACATCATGAATTGCTCTAGACTTTATGATTTGTGTTTGCGCTTATTTTGAAAATTTGTCTATTCCGGTAAGGATTAGTTTTGAGTCTGTTGAGTAGATGTCGAAATGGACTATTTGACCGGGAAACTGTGGGATTGGGGTTTCTTGAATTTTGGGTTTATTCGGATGGCGTTCGTATTTCTGTTCCTTGCAAATCCTACATTGTTTAATTATTTCAGAAATACGAGCGTTCATTTTTGGGAAGTAAAATTTATATAAAAGCTGGATTTTATTTTCTTTGCAGCTCCTGTGAGCTCTGTTGTGTTCTTTCAGAATTTCTTCACATTGATCGGTAAGGTTTGTGAGATCGGTGACCTTGGTTTGGGTGAACCGTATTCTGAAAGACTGATAATGGAGTGGGTAAAATTCTTGAACTTTTCCCATAATAGATTCTTGGGTATAAAGTCCGTTGATAACACTTGGGTTTAGGACCTTTTTAAATATTGAGATTAATTGGTCCGTCGAGTAACTTGGTTGAGTGAAAATATGCCGATGGTAGGTTGGAAACGGAATCTTGAATTCATATTTTGTATTTTCGCCGATAAGAAGTAGGATTTGGTTTTTGAAAACGTTGATAGGACTTTCCACGCTTGGAATAAGATTGTGAGCTGAGCTTTGATCACTGTGTTGGGAGGCGGTTAGAGAGTTAATTTGAGAAGCTTGTGGAACGCGGGAAAGTGCGTCAGCAACGACGTTGCTTTTACCTGGCTTGTATTTAATTTCGTAATCGTACTCCTCGAGAATGGATTTCCAACGCTTCATCTTCGCGTTATTATTTTTGTTGCTCATTGCATATGTGAGGGGCTGGTGATCTGTAAATATTTTAACGTGGGCTGTCCCATATAAATAATTCCTAAAGCTGTTGAGTGCCCAGATTATGGCGAGCATCTCTTTTTCGTTTACCGCGAAGTGTTCTTCTGACTTGCTTAAGGCTCGTGAGATGAACATGACGGGTCTCTCGTTTTGAGAAAGCACTGCACCGATTGCATATTCCGATGCATCGGTCGTGAGTTCAAAACTTTTTTTGAAATCGGGATAAGCGAGGAGTAAGTCTTTGGATATAAGGGATTTCTTGAGCTTGTTGAAAGCTTCTATTGCTTCAGTTGATAAGGAAATTGGGGTCTTGTTTGACTTATTCTTAGAAATACGACCTTCTTCACCACGAAGCATTGTTGTTAATGGCTTCGCCAATTTCGCATAGTCTCTTACAAACCGTCTGTAGTATCCAGACAGTCCTAAAAATGACCTTAGCTCTTTAAGTGTTTTGGGAATGGGAAAGTCTACTATAGCTTGAACTTTATTTGGATTTGTTGTTAAACCGTTGTGTGATACAATAAAGCCTAAAAACTCTACTTCTTTTTTAAAGAAGTGGCATTTATCAATTTGTATCTTCATGTTTGCTTCACAAAGGGTTTGTAGGATTTTGTCTACATGCAACGCGTGGTCTTGTTCATTTTCGCTAAATATAATTATGTCGTCGATGTAGACATAACATATTTTGCCGATATATTTGTGTAATATATCGTCAACTGCACGTTGAAAAATCGATGGGGCATTTTTCAGCCCAAAAGGGAGTCTAGTAAACTCATATTTTCCTCCATTTATGGAGAATGCGGTTTTCTCCCAGTCAGAAGGTTTGAGAGGGATTTGGTGGAACCCGCTTTTTAAATCCAAAACGGAAAAATATTTACTTTTTCCTAGCTGGGCAAGAACCTCGTTGATCTCTGGGATCGGATATCTATCAGAGATGGTTACGGAATTTAATTTCCTATAATCTATCACAAGCCTGAATTGTTTTTCTCCCGAAGAATTTGATTTCTTTGGGACGATCCACACAGGGGAATTGTATGGAGAGCGTGATGGTACAACGATATTATTGTCAAGAAGCTCTTTGACTTGTTTTGTGGCTTCATCTCTGAGTGAGGCCGGGTAGGGATAGAATTTTGAATACACCGGAGTATCTGTATTCGTTCGGATTTCACCTATAACTGCTGTTGAGTAGGTAAGTTTTTCATTTGGTTGGGACAGTAAGGATGGAAATTTTCGGACTATATTTTCTATGGACTCTACTTGAGATTTCGTCATATGATCTGTATTTATATTGATTGCGTTTACGGAATGGGATTCTAATTGTTTAATCCTTACTTTTACCTTATCCATGATTGTCATGAGATTTATTTTTGTATAAATGACGGCATTCAAATCCTTAAGCGTATCATTGCCTAATATGCCATGGAACGATTTCAAAGTAGGAAGAAGGAAAAATTTTAATTTTTTATCTGTTTGGCCGAAGAGATTCAGAAAGGTATGATGTGTCACTCGCACATCTCCAGCAATGGATTTTGCTAAAAATTCTTTTTCATTTGGGATAGGTGATCTTATTAAATTGCTTTGTATATAGTTTTTACTGGATCCTGTATCAATGAGAAAATTAAAAATATGCCCATTCTTCGTTTTACAGGAAAAATATGGTAGCGAAGAGGGCTTTAATCTAAAAAATTTATGTCGCTAAATTCCATATCATTTGACTCTTCATAATTTTGCGATAAAACATATTGAGTTAAATCCGGATCGTGTTTTATTTCTTCTAAATTATTTGTATCGTAGAAAGCGTATACATCATTTGGTGAAATATAGTTACTTGGTTGTAAAACAGGGTCACTAACGATCTCATCGTTAGGGCAGAGGCTGGTTGAAGGCTCTGGGTTGTTAATGTCTATGTGAAAGTTCCTTTGTATTTTGTGTGGAACTTGGTTCTGGAAAGATGTATTTTGCTGTCTTTTTCCCGCATATTTAGGAGGTTGCGGTCGGTTTTGGTAATTCACATGAGCGGATCCTATTGTCGATGTTTCCATCGGTTCAGGCTTGGGTTGTGGCTTAGGTGCCATAGGACGGGGTGGCGGGTGATTATACTGATGGTAATTTTGATTAGGACGAGGTGGGGTGGGATATAAATTTTGTTGTGGTAAGTGAGCAATTTCAGGATAAAAATTTTGTTTCACTGGTAGTTGACGGATTTGAGGTCCCATTAGTGGTATATTCCTCTGTGGTTGCTGAGGTACAGGATGTTGCCACGCCTTGTTTTGAAATGTATTATGTATCTGATTTGCATGAGTTGCTCGGAATGTTTGATTCTCGAGTTTAAGGCATAAATTTAATGCCTGTGGCAAGTCCGTTGGCTCACGGATGCCCAACAGTCTTGGTAAATCGCCGTTTAGGCCACGCACAAAGGTATCTAGAGCTTTATCTCTATACGTACGTGTAAGTAGGGAAAGTGATTCTGGACCTACGTCCATGCAGGATATTTTATTGAGTATGAGGGATAGGTGATTGTAAACTATTTGGTAAAATTGTTGGGTTGTTTTATTCCCTTGTACAAGTGAAGTCATCTGGTACTCGAGAGTACCGAGGTCTCTCTGATCTGCGTAATGCAGAGCTAGACATTTACAGATTGCTTTCCAATCTAAAGGTGTATTGTAGGCTTCCAATACAGCATCGGCATTTCCTGTTATTTTGTTTCGGATAACATTAAGGAGGCCGTAATATTTAGGTGAACCTGCTGTAGGTTCATATATCGTGAGAATGCGTTCAACGCTCTTACGCCATGAACTAAACTCACCCTCTTTGCCTGAGAATTCTCTCAGACTTCGAACGATATCCGGTATTTTATCGAGTTCGGATAAGTTGTTTCGATACTCAGGATTAATGGCTTGGTCCCTTACAATTTGTTCGGAATCTCCTCTAAGGACGTTCCTTACAATATTTGTTACGACGGCAGTGAGGTCAGCTGCTGTCACTATAGGTCGCTGGTTAATTACAGGGGGAGGTGGTTGTTGGTTAATTTGTTGAGGTTGTTGATTTATTTGAGGAGCTTGGACTAGGGGTGGGTTTTCAAGTATTGGGGGTCTTGCGAGGTTATTATTATTAGCCATTATGATAGATTTTTGTGTTAAAAAATTTTTCTTATTCAATACAGGGAAATTTGATTTTTTGTATTGTTTTGATTAACTTGAATTCTATTACTAATCTATTAGATTTGATTTAATTTTTCTTTCTTAAATTTAATTTTTGCAATTTTACTATATTTTTTTTCAATCTAGTATCGTTTTAATTTTCTATGTAATTTTCTTTTTATGTTCTTACACTATTATACTAATTATTAATTAATATTTTTTTCTTAAAATACGTACAAAACTGCAACAAAGAACTGCTTTAGCATGTTGCTTTCCTGGAACGGCTGACGGAATCTCGTCTCCTGTTTGCTGGTGCAGCTACTTAGGGGCCCTTAATTTTTTTCCAGGGGAGTTTTAACTTCTTCGATACAGTCACTTTAAGCTCAGATGTGATTTTTGAGCTTAATCACGACACTTTTTATTTAAAAGTTTGAGTACGAAGCTTTTTTATTTGAGCTTGAGCACAACACTTTTTATTTATGGCCGGTTACGAAACTATTTTTTATGCTCGAGTACGACACTTTTTTTTCTTTTTTCCTTTTATGCTCGGACACGACACTTTTTTTTCTTTTATGCTCGGGTACGACACGTTTTTTTTTCTTTTATGCTCGGGTACGACACGTTTCTTTTCTTATGCTCGGGTACTTTTATTTATGCTCGGGTACTTTATGCTCGGGCACTTTTTATTTATGCGCGGGTACTTTATGCTCGGGTACTTTTATTTATGCTTGGGTACTTTATGCTCGGGCGCCAGTTATGTTATTTCTCGCTTTAGAAATAAAAAAAAACACAATTTCAATTTCTAGTGCGACGTGTCGCGTTTATTGATCAAAGAAGACTCAACTTAAAATTATCTTACACTGATATTTATAATGATATAATGTCTTCCTAAGCATACCCATTCAAGTTGTCGGTGTGGAACTTGTATTTCCATATTCCTGGAAATATAATGCTGGTGGAAATTGTATTTTCATATTTCTGGAAATATAATGCTGAACAGAACGACGACCGTGGGAGTGCAAGTCAGCATTAAGCAAGTGCAGCTTATGGGAACATTTATTGTTTGGCCTTGATTTCGTTTGTTGGCCTGGGCATGTGGTGTTATTGAATATTTCAATATTCGTTGTGTTAACATGTACGTACCCCTTGAGCCAAAAATGAGCTTCGTCGCTGAACACAATGTTTCAGTAAAAAGTGGTTCTTCGGCCAACTTTTTAAGAGCCTATTCACCAAAAATTGTACGTTGCAGCAGGTCGTTCGGCTTTAATTATTGCACCAGCTGCTTTTTGAAAGGCATCACCCCTATATTCATCCGCAAATGGTTCCACGTTGTTGTGTAACAGAGGTCCAATTGCTGGGAACGGCGACGAATCGATAATTGATGGTCATCATTAATACTGTCCGATACAGGTGCGATAATTTCTTCAGTTCTTATTCTAGGTAAGCGTGTTGGTGGTTTAATGTCCAACAATGTAAATTTGGTGCGAAATTTATTTACAATAGCCCGAATAGCTGCTTCAGTGTGTCGATTAAACTGACCATAAAATATAAGAAGCGCTCGATGAACTTTATTTACAGAGCACTCATTTTGATAATAAAATTCAATAATTTGCAAGCCTTTTTCGTTTGCAAGACCATTCATAGTTAAATTATAGGCCAAACTGAAGATGTTTGAAAGTGAAACAAAACACGGAACGTGCGTCAGCTGTTGAAACCAGTGTTGCCAATAAGATAATAGCTAAAAAATCACCCTACTTGCCTTTGAAACATTCGTTTCTACTACATGAACTACATAATGTTGGTGTTTGGAGCTATAAACGTTTTGGAAAATAAGTCGTCATCAGTACTTTTAAGGGCTTAACTGGAGAAACTGTCCTAAATCCATACATTTTTTTCAGAGAAGATGGATTACAATGTTCCTTCGTAAAGACTTAATTTAGTCTGGTTGAATGTGTTATGTCTTTAATCGATTGGCCATATTATCTCCAACTTTGTTTTTTTTTGGTCAGATTTTGAAGATACGTATCTTTATATTTTTAGTAAAAACCTTGTTTGTGAAATACATTGAAGATCGTTCCCTGAATTCCAGGTCTTCTATAGATTCTATTATCAGATTCAGCATTTTGTCTAGTTTAGAGGAGCAGTTTCAGACTCAAAGCTTACAGTGAACAACATTTTTCTGAGCTAGGACAGACGAAGGTGGTAGCGTTACGTCTGTTAAGAACAGTTAAGTTCTTATCGTTAGTTAAATAAAAAAAGAGACCCACACTGATAAATTCCCATCCTGTATGTCAATTTGCCTTACTCAAAAAGATTGTAGGTTTTCGTGTTTTGTTAAAAAAGTTGTCAATTGAATTATTCTTACAAAATTTAAAAAGAGTCTGGGATGCGACCCACACTGATAACTTCCCATCCCGTCTGTCGATTTGTCTTGCTTCAAAGTTTGTCTATATGTACTCGTAAAAATTTTTACCAAGTTTGAGTACTATTTTTGTAGATTTTATTTTTTATGAAAAAACGGACTGTTGGATTTTTATATAAAAATCACTGAATATCGAAAACAATATTTTCTGTAAAATAAAATAAGTTTGAAGCCAATATTTTTAATTTTTGAAAAGCTATTTGAGTCGAAAGTAAATTTTTACCAAGTTTTAGTATTGTTTTTTTTAGAGTTTTATGTTTTGTAAAAAAACCGTCAATTTGATTTTCTTCAAAATTGTATCGAATGTTGAAAACAATATTTTCTATAAGATAAAATTAGTTTGAAGCCAATATTTTATAGTTTTGAAAAGATATTTGAGTCGAAAATCAATTTTTACCAACTTTTGTTAAATTTTTTTTTAGGTATTTAATTTTTTGTACAAAAGCTATCAATTCGATTTTTTTCAAAATTTTTCTAAATGTTAACAGCAATATTTTTTGAAAGATAAAAGTAGTTAAAAGCCAGTATCTACAATTTTTGAAAAGATATTTGAGTCGAAAATCAATTTTTACGAACTTTTATAATTTTTTTTTTAAGGTTTTTATTTTTTGTAAAAAAACTGTCAATTCGATTTTTCTCAACATCTTTCAGAATACTTAAAACAATATTTCTTATAAGATAAAATAAGTTTGAATTCTAATTTTCAAGTTTTTGAAAAGATATTTGAATCCATATTCAATTTTTACCAACTTTTGTTAATTTTTGTTCGGTTTTTAATTTTTTATAAAAAAACAGTCTATTCGATTTTGTTCAAAATTTTACTGAACGTTGACAACAATAATTTTTGAAAGATAAAAGTAAATTAATTCCAATATCTCAAAGTTTTGAAAAGATATTTGAGTCGAAAATCAATTTTTACCAACTTTTATAATTTTTTTTTTAGGTTTTTATTTTTTGTAAGAAAAACTGTCAATTCGATTTTCTTCAAAATTTTACTGAATGTCGAAAACAATATTTCTTATGAGATACAATAAGTTTGAAGCCTAAATTTTAAGTTTTTGAAAATATATTTGAATCGATATTTAATTTTTACGAACTTTGAGTAATGTTTTTTTTATAAAAAAAACTGTCAATTCGATTTTTCTCAAAATTTTGTCAGATTCCAAAAACATTATTCTCCGTTGCTCAAAATTGTTTTGGAGATGAGATCATATGTTAGTTGTTAAATTTAGGAGGTGACAAATTTTTTTTTCAGTTTTTTTGATTTAGAAAAAAAACCGTTAAACAGATTTTTTTCAAAAAATATATTTTTTTGAGATCACGTTACAGTTTATTATATAAAATTAAATTCAAGTCTCTAGCGTTTTTGGTTCGTAAGATATTTAGGGTTAACCAAAATGTTCACCTTTTTTTTAAACTGCTATGGTAAAAAAACCACCCACGCAATTTTCTGGAGAGCCCTTTCTGCATCTTTCTGCCTTATTATCTGTATAACAAAATTTATTTGAAGTCGATATCTCTTCTGGTTCTTGAGCTATGGACGACGAAAAAAACGTCGCGAACGTACGGACGTACGGACGTACGAACGTACGTACACACGCTCGCACAGACATCTTTCTAAAAATCTTTTATTTCGACTCTAGGGACCTTGAAACGTCGAGAAATGTTAAAATTTTCAATTTGACAAATCGGACCCATTACAATAATTTCCTATGGGAAGTTAAAAATACCAACAGTATTTTTCATATAAAGAAATAGTTTGGTTTGAAAATCTAGTTTTATTAAATAGATTTTAAGCCGAAAACCAAATTAAGTAGGATTTCTTAAATTTTTAAAAAAATTGTGAATGAAATTAATTTGAGAGCTATCAAGAACCGAACATCAATGTTTAACAAAATTTGCGTACAATTTCTTGTGAATTTTAATTTTTTATGAAAAAAGTGACTGTTAGATTTGTATACAAAAAAATATTTAATATCGAAAACAATATTTTCTATAAAATACAAAAAATTGGTAGATAATATATTTAATTTTTAAAAGCTTTTTGAGTGGCAAGAAAATTTTTACCAAGTCTTAATATTGTTTTTTTTTGTTAAGGTTTTATTTCTTATAAAAAAACTGCCAATTTGATTTTCCTCAAAATTTAAGTTACTGTTGAAAACAATAATTTTTAAAAGATAAAAGTGGTTTAAAACCAATATTTCAAAGTTCTGAAAAGATATTTGAGTCGAAAATCAACTTTTATTATTTTTTTGTGTAGGTTTTTATATTTTGTAAGAAAACTGTCAATTGGATTTTTTCAAAAATTTTCTTAATGTTGAAAACAATATTTTTGGTAAGCTTGAATTAATTGGAAGATGTTATCTCAAAGTTTTGAAAATATATTTGAGTCGAAAATCAATTTTTAACAACATTTGACTTTCTTATAAGTTTTTATTTTTTGTAAAAAAAAACTGTCAATTATATTTTTCTCAAAATTTTACTGAATATTTACAACAATATTTTTCAAAAGATAAACGAAGTTAAAAGCCAATATCTCAGAGTTTTGATAAGATATTTGAGACGAAAATCAATTTTTACCAACTTTAGTTAATTTTTTTTTTGGTTTTTAATTTTTGTAAAAACACTGTCAATTCGATTTTTTTAAAAGATTTTTCAGATGCAAAAAACGTTATTTTTGGTTGCACAAAATTGTTTTGGAGATAAAATCATTTTTCATTAGCAACATTTTCGAGGTGAAACATTTTTTGTTCAGTTTTTTTATTTATAAAAAACCTTTAATTAGTTGTTTTTTTTTTTTTGAAAAAATATACTTGTTTGGTATCACGTTACAATCAACTACATAACATTTAATTAAAGTCTCAAGCGCTTCTGATTCGTGAGATATTTAGGGTTAACCAAAATTGTCAATTTTTTTTTTAAACTGCTATGGTAACAAAATAACATACTCAATTTTCTTGATCTTTCTGCATCTTTGTGAACTACTATCTTTATAGCAAAATTTATTTGAAGTCGATATGTCTACTGGTTCTTGAGCTATGGACGACAAAAAAAACGTCGCGAACGTACGGACGTCAGAACGTCGACTCTAGGGACCTTGAAAAGTCGAGAAAGGTCAAGATTTTTAATTTGAAAAATCGGATCCATTACAATAACTTCCTATGTCCTGTCCTTCCTACCGTGCCTTTACATCACATCCAGTTAGACGTTTAGAGGACTAAAAAGCGTCAATGTTATCCTCCCTTAGATTTTCCGAACCATACATAGAGTGCTTCTGGGCGACATTCAGTACGTTTTTAATTAATGCCTGCATATCTAAGGACCACCATATCGTCGACAAGATTGTCATAATATTCGTCGGCCTCTATTCCTTGCCTTTTCAGAATTATCATCTTAACACTCCTGACGCCAAAACGTAATTTATTAACGGCTTTTCAAGAACTAGTCTGCTTTCTTCAGTAATCTTGAGAAGATAAGAGGCACTGGTCTTCTGCGGATCTTTTGCCTCAATGCCAACCTAACCTTGTTATTCATTGGGACCAGTGAATAGAATAAAACCTTTGAAGACATCAGGTCGGCTGCTGTATAGAAACAAAACTGGTTGTCATATGAACAATCGTCGATAGTCAACTTGAACTTTTTTCAAAATATTGACTACTGGATAGCCAATTTCAGGTAGTTAATATGACAACAAAAGTATTCAATAAAACAACACCGGCAGTCTAGTGCGACAATTTGGTGGTCATATTGACAATGGACCAGGAAAGTCCACTATCGACCAAATATTCACACTACGGCAGATCTTGGAAAAAACCCAGGAGCTTCAAATCGATACCCACCATATCTCTATCGATTTTAAAGCCGCGTATGACAGCATCTATAGGGAAGAGCTCTACATAGCATTGTCTCGTTTTGGCATCCCTGTCAAACTTATCAGTTTGTGCAGAATGACTATCAAGGTCGGAAAAGATCTCACCGATGCATTTGATGTCAAAAAAGGTTTTAGACAAGGCAATGCAATGTCATGCGACTTCTTCAACATCGTTCTGGAAAGAATTGTGCAAAACTCAACCGTCAACATTAGAGGTACAATCTTCCAAAGGTCCATCCAATTACCCGGAAATGTAGATGATATTGACATAATTGTCAGATCAAAGCGTGATGTCAGTGGAGCGTTTTTGAGCATTTTGACGGAAGCGAAGAAGATGGGTTTAGTGATCAATGAGGGCAACACGCTATTAACACAGAAAAGGTTACCAGCGCAGAAATCAAACGAAGAATAACTCTTACAAACCGCTGCTTCTTTGGACTTAGAAGGCAATTGGGAAGTAAAGTCCTCTCTCGAGCATGTAAAATCACCATCTATAAGACACTCATCATCCCGGTTCTCATTTATGGCGCTGAGGCCTGGACCCTGTCAAAGAAAGATGAGAGCGTCTTAGGCCTCGGCCACGCAGTAAGCGGCTGAGCGGCTAAGCGGCTGAGCGGCAAGCAGCTGAGCGGCAACTCTAAGCGACGTATGGCCATGCACTAAGCGGCTGAGCGGCTAAGCGGCAACTCTTGCGACGTATGGCCAGGCACTGAGCGACTGTTTTTGAGTGATTAGTATTAGTAGTTAAAATGCCGTTGTGAAGAACAGTTCGCCGTATTTTACTGTCGGAAAATCGTTTGTTTGTGTACAAATTACTTAAACGTATGCAAAAAAGAAGACGATTTGGTGTTCATCCAATTAACCAATTAAGATCGGAGTTTGGAGAATTTAATCATTTATTTTTAAATCTACGAAAATTTTCAGATAGATTTTGGCAATATCTACGTATGTCTATCGAATCTTTTGATTTGCTGCTTGAAAAAGTGCGTCCTAGATTAATAAAACAAAGAATTGCTATTGCTCCAGAGCAGAGATTAGTTTTAACTTTAAGGTATGTATATTTTTTATTTCAACTTTGTTCATTGGTTTTAAGTTTTTCCAAAATAATCTTTTGGATGTCTCCCCTTACTTCCAGTTTGTCCAATAATGGAATTTTTTTCATAAACGGCAATAAAGTTTTAAAAAATTGTAAATCGTCGCAGTCTTCCTCCTTTTCCATTTCTGTTTTTAACAACTTAAGCCTTTCCCTTTCCAAATTTAAAAATTCGGAATCCACATCCATGGCTGAGCTCTTCCTTTTTTTTTGGCTAATGTGGCGGATGGGCGTGGGCTATCGTGTTGTGTTTTTAGTACTTCTTCTTCATCGCCCAGCAAATCACCCAATACAGCAGTGAGGTTAAGGTCATCAGCAGCATCCACAGGTCCCGACAAATTTCCCTCAGTTGGATCCGGCACAATGGTATCTTTAATGAATGCCATGGATTCGAAGAATGGCCATTTTATTTTAATGGAAGTTGCTTCAGATCCAGATAATGGTCTTTGTATTTTTTGGAGGTTTTTACGATACGTGTAAACGTATATTTTTTATATTATTTTTTATTATATAATATTTTCAGGTTTCTTGCTACTGGCCATTCTTTTAGGGATTTGGCATTTGCTTTTCGTATGGGCAGAAGCACAGTCAGTGCAATCGTTTCGGAGACTTCTGTTATTATATGGAAAGAACTTGTTAATGAATATATGCCTGCTCCAACAACAGATCATCTTAAAACAGTGATCAACGATTACTATACGCGATGGAAGTTCCCTAACTGTTTTGGCAGTATTGATGGCAAACATTGTCAAATTAAATGTCCAGCAAGCTCTGGATCACATTATTTCAATTATATGCATTATTTCTCCATTGTTCTGCAAGCTGTAGCTGATGCTGACAAAAAGTTTCTCACAATAGAAGTTGGTGGAAGAGGAAAACAAAGTGATGGCGGAACTTTTGCAGGTTCCAAATTATTTACGTTGCTTGAAACTGAGAAGTTCAATGTGCCTCCTCCACAAGCACTGCTCGAATCAAATATTGTACTACCGAATTTTTTGATAGGTGATGAAGCTTATCCTTTGAAACCTTATTTGTTAAGACCGTACCCACGGAGGGATTTAAATGCACGAAATGAACATTTTAACGATCGACTTTCAACGGCAAGAAAATGTATAGAATGTGCATTTGGAATAATGGGGTCAAAATGGCGTTTTTTGCAAAAAAACATTGAAACGAAACCGAGAACGGCGATAAATTTGATAAAATGTGCTTGCATACTGCACAATTTTGTGAGAGAGTGCGATGGAGACAGTGATTTGGATTATATACAAGTAACATCAGCAATGCCAAACGACGCAGTACGAACAAGCAATGCAGCAGCAGCAGGTTCCCGTTTTAATAGAAGTACCCATACAGCTCTGGATGTTCGAAGTAAAATAACGGAGTATTTTTTTGATTTTGCACACTAAACCACAGGCGTTAACTTGCTTTGCACTAAACTATGTATCACATAAACTTTAAATAAAAACTTACCACTTAAACCACAAATTTCACCAACTTCCTTCCATAATTTGTCAGTAATATTTTTATTTTTAAAATTGGCATTTCTATCTTGCCATGAATCTGTTCGAGATTGCACACATGAAATTAACAACTCAATGTTTACTTTCGCCATCTTAACTTCTTGCTGCTCAGAACATTACTGAAAATTAAAACAGGTTTGGTTGCTGATCGGCGCCGCTTAGCATTAAAACAGGTTTGGTTGCTGATCGGCGCCGCTTAGCATTAAAACAGGTTTAGTTGCTGAGCGGCGCCGCTTAGCATTAAAACAGGTTTGGTTGCTGAGCGGCGCCGCTTAGCCGCTCAGAATTTTGTTTCGCCGCTCGCTCATTGCGTGGCCGCTTCTATGTGATTTCATATGTTTTATATTTTTTTTTTTCCGCTCAGCCGCTCAGCCGCTCAGCCGCTTACTGCGTGGCCGCGGCCTTAGGATGCTTCGAGAGAAAAATTCTTCGGGTGATTTTTGGTCCCGTACGCATAGATGGAGAATGGAGGAGAAGATATAACGACGAACTGTAGGGGCTGTACAGCGACACTCTACAGCTTGTTATCAGAATTAAAGTCCAACGGCTTAGATGTCTAGGTCATGTAGAGCGAATGGACATCAACGCTCCAGCCCGGAAGGTCTTCGAATCCAATCCCGAGTGACGGTGGCGCAGTAGAGGAAGACCGCGACTCAGGTGGCGCACCCAGGTGGGAGAGGACTTCAACCAACTTGGCGTGCGAAACTGGAGACAGATAGCTAGGGACCGAACTGGCTGGATACGCATGTTGGTTGAGGCCCAGGTCCGCCCCGGACTGTAGCACCACCTTAAGTAAGTAAGTAAGTATTGACAAGCAAAATTGACTATCGAAAATTGTTACTGACAATCCGGTAGTCAGATTATGTAACGGTTTTTAGAACAAGTTTTCATATTGACTACCGCAATTTTCCCATCGATTTCCACAGTTGTCAGATTGAATACAGCAGTTTGCTTATTGACTACTGCAGTTGTCTTATTGACTACCACGCTAGGCAATATAATAACCGTACTTTCAATTTCCAGCAACCAAAGTTATCACATTGACTACTATAGTGGTCATATTGACTACCAAGTTGTAAGCAAATTTCGGATCCCAAAATTGACAACCAAAAATTGTCCTATTGATTTTCTCTGTTATGGGCTAAAAATTGACAACCAAATAATCAATTTGACTACCAAAATAGTCGATAAAATGATGCGAGGCAAAAAAATAAGGCTGTCTCGGGATGTTCTTAACTAGGATGCCCTTGAGCTTCAAGCCAAGACCCTTATTTTTGACAAAGCATACACAAAAAACCATCTCAGAGAGCATGCCCTCTATGGGGCTCCACAATTGATGAAGAGCTCATCCATAATAGAAATTCGGAAGTCATCTCTGAAAACCCCACTTAGGCTGGTTTCACACTACACGGTTTTGACCGTACGGCAAAAAACCGGATGGCGACAAGAGCGTATAGGCTTTCATATCATACGGTCATGTCAAAATGCCAGCGCCGGACGTGCCGTGTACCAACCGTCTACTGCCACTACAGTATACGGCAGCCGGACGTACGTGACGAAATGCATGTTTTCACATCAAACGATTTTATTCGTGCGGCAGAGTTCGATCAGCCCTTTCAAGATACGATTACTAGTATATGTATCGTGATTTACCGTATGGTTTAAACCGTATAATGTGTAATTAGCCATTGATCCGATTTATGCCGGTTAGTGTGAAACGAGTATACGATTGCACTGTTTTGGGAGACGTCAAAAATGAAGGTGGCCCTGTTGAACTGGTTTCTGAAGAGAACACCTGATGAATTTTCCCGAGTAGCTCTGCTGTTGTTGACTTTGCTACATGAAGGATTGAATAAGTTGGTCGATTTAGGAAGTATAAGAGTATACTATGATGACTGGTGCACGCTGTGCTTCTTGAGGGTTTGGGAAGCAACACAACGACGTAAATTGAAGTGCTGTGCGTCACAATCTCTTGGCTTAAGGCTAAAAGTTCGTCCTTAAAGTCGACGGATGGTCCGAATGAAGGAACGTCCAAGGAGAGAAACAAACAAAATTTTGGGCCCAAGAGTTCCACCGATTACTGCTTTATGGTGAGAAAATAAAACGGACTCTGTCAAGGTGCCCGAATGAGCTCGTTAACGGCTGGTTAACTCCTTTAGCATTGCATTGAGCGTTTAGACATACATTAAAGTCCAAAAACCTAT
The DNA here is from genome assembly GCF_945859685.1 of Eupeodes corollae. NCBI lineage: Eukaryota > Metazoa > Arthropoda > Insecta > Diptera > Syrphidae > Eupeodes > Eupeodes corollae. The sequence goes on from NC_079147.1 coordinate 100,640,620, forward strand.
TTTCAAATAACATTATATATTATACAAAAATTAGTTAACAAATTCTTAAAAGCTATAATTTGTTGCATATTATATTAATTTAACTTAAACACAAACATTTAACATTTAATTAGTTTCTATATTAGTTTTTGATTAACTTTGTCGACAAATGTTAAGACAATTTAAGTGGAAACATTGCCTCAAGGCAAAGAAACATACACACAAGTCAATTTCGAAAATAACCTGACTGAGGTTAGCCATCAAGATCCACACAAGACATACCTTCATATATTTGTGTATGTTTGTGCATTTAAGCTCTGAACACATTTTCCATATTCAATCGAAGATAAACCCGGAAATGACACGAACTGCGGTCAGTGCATATATACAGCGTACACCTCCATCATCGGTTTCGTGAGTCGTGAATTCCTGTGTGTCACTTCACCATATACAGGCTGGATCAAAAGTTTCGGTCTAATTAAAAATAAAATTAAAATTATTCTTATTTTTTAAATTTGTTTGTTCTATTTTTCAAGGTATACCCTTAAAAACAACCCTGGGCACTATACAAAAATGAACTAAACAGAACCTTAAAGAAGACCAAACTTTTGCAATTTCGAAAATAATGACCCAAAGAGCTTATTGGCTTCATTTTTACATGCGAAATCCACCCTGCGCAAATCATTATGTCCTTGGTGACGTTATTGCGTCAAGGAGCTGAAGTTGATATTTCTCGAGCTTGAAGACATCGCGCTTACCGATCAACTGAAGCGAATATGAAGCATCGACAAGTTGGTGTGTCCCGCACCGGTTGTAGGAACAAAATTGACTGTTTCCATATAACATCCACTTTGGGCAAGAACAGCAACCAGAAGAAGTTCTAAAATTTGAGGCTTCAATTTACTGCAGCTAAGGGATTATTAAGACGTTAAATATATAAAAGTTCTTATTACTTGAAATTAGGAAGGCACTTTTGACTGATCCTGTACCTACTGGTATGTATGTACGTATGTGCATCACCTTCACCATCGCTATCTCAGAACTGAATACCGAAATGTTCTCCGCGTGGTCTACATTGAAAAACCGCTATTCCTATTAATAGAGAATTTCCATTAAAACCGTATTATACGGACGATTGATGTGGTTTTTCCTTGATGCAGATGACCCAATTTAATACCTTTTACCATCCAGCCAATGACAATATGACTACACATACACACACATAATAATACAGATATATATAGACTTTAACAATACAACGATACATGTGTGGTGTCGTGTAGCATGATTGCACATTGTATCAGAGAAGAACGAAAGGACTACAGGACGATATATGCTGCCTTTATTAAATACCTTCAGACTCCGACAAAGCCATATGGTTTCAATTAAATTGAATATTATTTTTGGACTAAGTAGTTATAAGAGTATACTATAATAGATGAATCAATATTATATAAAATTATGTACATAAGAGTACAACCAAGTTTTTCGTTTACTTTAGTTCTAACATGGTTTTAATATACCTAAGTCTTAGCTTAATTGATAGCAACATGATATAAAGGTTAGTTTAATAGATATCATGTATGTAGGTAAATGATGATGAGATGATAGCTCATTTTGACCCTTGTTCAATTTTAAATTAAGTAAGGACTATTTTTTAAAAGTATTTCTATTTTAAACATTTATTGTCTAAGATCTTAGTTTGGAATCATTGTAGTTTTATTTTTTCGTTAAACTACTTAATCAAAACAAAAGCCATTTTGAAAAATTTTTAAAAACAATGGGATTTCAAAAATCTTATAAAAAAGCCGGCCAAGGCTTAAAACCCCATCCCGACTACCCAATATCAAGTGCCGATTGAAGCCACCAAAACTAGTTCTCCTGCTTCACCCTATCAGTTCGGTCCCGTTCGGGCACAGCCCTACTGAACCGAAGGAGCTCTGCTCCGCCTTGTGCCATGACGTCCCGCTTGTATGGGAGTCGCATGTCCACGGTTCTTCGTCTGACGTGGTAGATTAACGGAACTGCCAATCTATCCTGTATCAGACCGCATTTGTCTAAAAAGATTAATGCCTCTGGTGGAATGAAGCCGCTCAAGCGTGCACTTTCAAAATACTGGTCGTTCGGATAGAACGCCCCGAAAATTAAATTGTTGGTCGAAGACATAGCTTTTTCAACGTGCCATCGAACGAGTTTTATCACGAAATTATCAATTCTGTTGATTCGAGCCTCGTTGTATAGGACCTTGTTGGAATAGTAATGCACATAAGAAGACTCGGCTGTTCGATATAAACCGGTACAGCGTCGTAAACACTGCCGCTCGAACACCCGAAACTTCTCCATCTGGGAGGGGGCAACGTTGAACCACACAGGTAAACCATAAACGATCATTGGCCGTATGAGGGCCATGTAGCAAATTACCTTCACTCTGGAGTCAGACGACTGCTAAAAAACAGCCGTTTCGTCCTTCAGAGCGAAGGCTCCTCTGGCCCTGGTCAGAGCAGCATTTATATGTCTGTCGAAATATAAATACTGATCTAACCAGATACCGAGGTACTTCACTACACTTTTGCTGGCCAATGGCTGCCCGTGAAGATCAACGATGACCATCTTGCGCCAATTCGTACACGTATCCCTCGTGGCCCTAGCCAACGGAGTCCGGAACAGAATTGTCTCCGACTTCTGGACTTTTATTTTCAGTTTCCAGTCGTCGCAATATCGCTGAATCTTGTCGAAATCACGCTGCAAGAGAATTCTAATAATCTCAACCTTTCGGGCCGTTCTGTACGCAATCGCCTTTATAAGACTACCTATCAGATCGCTTTTGTAAATGCTTAAGGGAATCGGCGAATTCACCGCTCCCTGTTGAAGACCATTTTTAATTGAGAATTTTGTGGTAGAAGTTAAATTGCCACTTTTGACAACAAACTTTCTACCGTTAAGCATATCATAAGGTATATACAACAATGACTTGCTTATGCCAAGCCTGCTCAGTTTTAGGTAAAGGCCCTCTAACCATACGGTGTCAAAAGCCTTTTCCAAATCAACCAGAATAGCACCTGTGCATTGTTGTTTTGATTTATTCCATTAGATATCAGAAACGAGTTTAGACGCAGCATGAATTGTGTCATGACCCCCCTTGAACCCGAACTGTTTATCCGGAATAATTTTGTTGTCCGCAGCCCACTTAGTCAGAGCCCTATTAATGATCTTTTCGAAAACTTTGCCGATGCTCGGAAGAAGACTTATCGACCGAAGATTTGACGTGTAAACGCCCAACGCACTAACCATCATGCCACGGGTACTGCAAAAGATCTTATTAGAATTCTAATGTGTTGAAAGCTCTTTGATGCCTATGGGCGTTAAAGTGTAACTTACCAAACTTGCCATTAACCATGAATCATTTCTGAATGAAGGCCAATATAGGAAAATAATAATCTCGAAATTCTCGTAACTATATGTATTACCATTCACCTGTTATGGAACGACTCACCGTTCTCCGCTTTGGCTATTATCTATAAGGTATACGTCCAAGGCTTGAGTATAACTCTTATGATCCCTGTATTTATTTAAGTAAGCTTTCAAAATTATTGGACTGTGTCTCTCTTTTCTCACTAATTTGTATCGTTCGTAACAGGTTATCCATTTTGCGGTTTTAAAAGTAAAGGTTTGGAAATCGATCTGTCAAACTAATTTGTTAAACCAATTTTTGTTTTGTTTGTTGAAAGTCTGACATTTACGAAAATAAATGGTTTTAATATCGCACAACGCAGAAAAATTTTTAAAACATACTACAAAAATGGCGATTCTGCCACAGCCACAAATCGTGCTTAAAGAGGAGTTTAGGGTTTACATAATCAATAACGCAAACAATTGGCAACATTCTGAAGAAATTTGAAGAGACTGGATTGGTTACAACGAAATGTTGCCGAAGACCAGAATGTGTGGATTCCTAGTCGTTCTCAGGAATTAGGACTGTCTTACGGCACATTTTGGCGTATTTTGCATTTGGATCTACACCACCTGCGTTGTTTAAGCACCCATTCGACGTATCTAGGAAGGTGTGGATGGTAAGCTAGCTTCATTTGTTGTGTGTGCTAGATGTAGGCGGCAAACTTACTCGGTTGGTGTAATAATAACCAAAATGTTCGTATTCGGGGCTCTGAGAATCCTCAAGTAATTAAATGAAGCCCTTACATGCACAAAAAGTCACTGTTTTGTGCGGTCTTCGGCCCAGAGATGTGATTGGACCTTACAAAAATAAATTGGGTGCGGCAACTGCCCTTTGAGGCCTGTTGAATTACAACTCTCAACCATTCCAGTGTGCGACTACTGTTGTCAAGGATGGAGGGGACCTACATTTTTAGGCCGAATCCAAGACAAGAATTACTCTTGGAGGATTTGTCAATTCCTCGCAAGGGGTAGTTAACGTGAAAATAAAAATTTAGATGGCATAGGCAGGGATCGAACCTAAGACCTCTGGCGTGAATGTCCAACGCACTAACCATCATGTCACGGGTACTACAGATTGGACTTCACTTTTTCGAAAAAGACGATGGAACGACTGTCAACGTCAATTCAGAGCATTGTGGTAACATGACAACCGATTTTTTGTTGCCTGTTATTGAAGCATCGACTTGGGGAATATTTGGTTTCAACAAGACGGTGCCACATCCCACACAACTGAAGCAAATAAGGCTTTATTGCAAGAGACATTTCCTAGCGGCGTAATTTCTCTTCGTGGCGATGCATTAGTAAAATAGCTACTTGTGTTACCTTCTTAAGCAATTCAATGCTTTTTCTTGTCTCCTGACACTAACTTAAGGTGGCGCTACAGTCCTGTGTGAACTAGGGCCTCACCCAACAAACTTCTCCATCTAGCTTGGTCCCTAGCTAGATGTCTCCAGTTTCGCACTCCAAGTTGGTTGAGGTCACTTTCCACTTGTGCGCGCCACCTGATACGCGGTCTTCCTCTACTGCGCTGTCCTGTGGGTGTGGATTCGAAGACTTTCCAGGCTGGGGCATTGGCTTCCATGCGCTCTACGTGACCCAGGCATCTTAGTCGTTGGACTTTTACCCTACTCGCTAAGTCAACGTCGCTGTACAACACGTACAGCTCGTCGTTCCATCTTCTCCTCCACTTCCCTTCGATGCATACGGGACCGTAGATCACACAAAGAACTTTTCTCTCGAAGCGACCCAAGGTGCCTTCATCCGCTTTTGTCATAGTCCATGCTTCTGCACCGTATAGCAGTACAGGGATGATAAGGGTCGTATATAGGAACACTTTGGTCCCTCGAGAGAGGACTTTACCACTCAATTGCTTTCTTAGTCTAAAGAAACAGCGGTTAGCAAGAGTTATTCTGCGTTTGATCTCAGCGCTGATGTTTTCTGCGTTTACAACGGAGCCTAGGTAGACGAAGTGCTTGACTACCTCAAAGTTACGTCTGTCGATGGTGATGTTTTGACCAAGACGTCGGTGTTGTATGTCCTTTCTTGACGACAGCATGTACTTTGGTTTACCCTCATTAACCGTTGAATCTTTTTTTGCTGCCTCTGCCTCAATACGCACAAAAGCCATATTGGCATCAAGCTAAGTTCTTCCATTATGTCAATGTCATCAGTTTATGCTAGTAATTGGAAAGACTTTTGGAAGATAGTGCCTCTAGTGTCGACTTGTGAGCTCTGCACTTTTTTTTCAAGTACGATGTTAAAAAAATCACACGACAGCGCATCATCTTGTCTTAACATTTTTTGACATCTAAAGGTTCTGTTAAGTTGTTTCCAACCTTTATGGAGCAACGTGAATTCTCCATGGTAGTCCTGCACACACAGACGAGTTTGGCAGGGATACCAAAACTAGACATGGCTCTATACAGCTCGTCCCTGTATATGCTGTCATATGCGGACTTGAAATCGATGAAAAGATGGTGGGTGTCGATTTGGTGTTCTTGGGTTTTTTCCAGGATCTGCCGTGATGTGAATATTTCATCAACTCTGGACTTTCCTGGTCTAAAACCACGCTGATAAGAACCTATCAGGTTGTTGACGATAGGCTTTAGACGTTCACAGTTACGTCAGAGAAGATTTTATGGGCAATGTTAAGTAGACTGATTCCTCTATAGTTGGTGCAGTTTAGAGGGTCTCCTTTTTTCAGAATTGGGCAAACAATACTGAGGTTCCATTCATCGGGCATGTTTTCTTCCGACCATTTCTTACAGATAAGTTGGTGCATGCTCCTAAGCAACTTATCTCCAGCTGATTTAAAGAGCTCGGCATTCAAGCCATCTGCTCCAGCGGCTTTATTAGACTTCAGCTTAGATATGGCAATCTTTACTTTGTCTAAGTCAGGAGGACGGGATTGTTGGCTTTCGTCGTCTATTTTGAATGGATCATCTTGCCTGACAGCGGAAATCGGTTCGTCGTCGCCGTTATACAGTCTGCAGAAGTGGACCTTCCATATCCTCAGCATTGTCTGCGATTTCACTATGATGTTTCAACTATCGTCTTTGCAGCCTTCGGTTCTAGGTTTATTTACCTGTGAATTGCGTTTCACCTGTTCATAAGACTTTCGAACTTCATTCCTGCTTTTAAACCTCTCAACATTTTTGACCGCACGCTTCTCATGCCCTCTTTTTTTCCTTCTGAGAAGTCGCCGTTCTTCTTGACTCGTCTGCTCATAGAGCTCATGAGCAGCTTCCTCCTTTATGCAGCGCCTGCCGCTTTGCGTGTTGGTGACGGCTTGAAAACCAGCACATAAGAGGCGGCTTCTCTGATTGCATCTTGGCAATGTTGCCACTGATTTTCAATACATTGTGTTGGCGGCAGAGAACTTCGAGAGAGGTTACTTATAATTCTGTCGCAAAATGATTTGGCGATCTCTGTCGATTGTAGCCATTCGACGTTGTACCTTCTGCCAGCACCTCCCTGTTTCGCCTTGGGTCTGGAAACCCGAAATGCTACCTTGGCTACAACGAAGTTATGGTTCGAGTCGATGTTAGCTCCTCGGAAAGTTCGTACATCGATCGCAACATGATCAATCTGGTTGACGGTAGATTGATCTGGAGAACTCCAAGTTCCTTTGTAGATGTTGAGGTGTGGAAAACGCGTACTGGCTGCCATGACATTTCGCCCCGCAGCAAAATCTATGAGCTTCTTCCCGATTATTTCACCAAAGATATTTCCCCTTCCTAACTTGGCATTAAAATCGCCCAGGACATAACATGTTTTGCAGAGCTCGAAGAACATATCTTTGGTGTTGTAGTCTTTCTCTTCTGTGGGGGCGTGCATGCATATCAGGCTAATGGTGGCGAATTTAGCCTTGATGCGTATGGTCATGAGGCGCTCGTTGATGCACCTATAGCTCAAGACTTCTTGCCTAAGTCTGGGTTCAATGACGAAGCCGCATCCAAATAAGCGCTGTTGGTTTTCGTGGTAGCAGTCATCATAGTAAATATCGCAGATTGTTATCCCCTTTTTGCCCGGCTCATCCCATCGTATTTCCTGGATGGCGGTGATGTCTGCTTTATAGCAGTCAAGGGCCTCCACTAATTTTTCGGCTGCACGTGGTCTGCTAAGGGACCTAACATTCCACGTGCATGTCCGAAGTTCGTTGTCCTTAATTCGTTTGCATAGGTTGTCAACAGTAAATCCGTCCGCATCCAAAGCTTGTTGGTGCTTCGCAACTATGAAAGCTTTTACGTGGCCAGGAAGTCACCCCGACGGCACAACCCCCAACCTGGAGGGTCAGATCCTAAGTATAACTCCAAGGATGGGGAGCCGGATAAAACCACTCCTTACAGGCCTGGGCTCCGAATAAGTCAAAGAAGCCTTATAAGGTGTTCACTAAGTAGTTCAACCTTACTGAAACTGTAGACGCCACCGTTGATTCCATCTCTGGAATTCCTCCGCTGCCGTCTGGATAAGGAGAGGTGCCTTAGTGGAAACACCTCTCCCCAACTCTCTCGTTTGCTGCCCCCAACAACTTTCCACTGGGGTTATAACAAAATCTCCAGTTGAAGTACTAGGCACCCGATGTTCACCGCGGGGAGGTGAGAGTAGGAGTTGATACACAGAGGTGGGTTTTGAGAAAAACCTGTGAACGCTTGAGTCCTCTTGAATGCACATGTCTACCATTTGTCAAATTGAAAATTTAGATATTTCTCGACGTATCAAGGTCAATAGAGGAGAGATTTTTAGAAAGATGTCTTTGCGTGCGTAGGTCCGTGCGTTCGCAACTTTTTTTTCGTCGTCCATAATTTAAGAACCAGAAGAGATATCGACTTCAAATAAATTTCGTTACACAGATAATAAGGCAGAAAGATGCAGAAAAGTTTTTCAAGAAAAATGCGTGGGTGGGTTTTTTACCATTTCATCATTCAACATTCAAAATTTTGTCAAAAAACAAATAAACTTCAATGCTTCCAATTTCAAAGTTCCAAACTTGTCAACACCATGTAAAATTTTAATTTATTTAAAAAAGTGATTTTTAAGAAAACTAACAAACTGTCTTAAAATAGAAATAGAAATCAATAGAGTACAAAAACAAATTATTAATAATTTTAATTATTTATTAACACAAAAACAAATATATCTATGTGTATGTGTATTTACATAAATTAAACTAAACAACAAAACCGATTGTGTAATAATGCTTTGTATAGCTCAAGACACGATAAATTCCCTCAAGGGATCCTCAAGAGCTTAATCAATCACTTGTTAAATGCAATGTTTTCTGTGGCTTATTTCAATATGTTAACCACCTCAATACTCGTGCTTGCACACATTGTCCAAACATTGCCTCGATTCTAACTTAAAATGTATGTCATTCCAATAAATTTCAAAATAGCTTAGCCCCATCTATAAACAGGGAAGCTGAAGTGTTGCTGGGTATAAGTTTGATTTAAAAATTCAAAGAATACATAACAAATTAAACATAACACGTATAGAACTAAATTTAAGGCTGCAATTTCAAAATTCATATACATACTTATACATGGGTATATTTATATAGGAAGGTAGATATGAACATATATAAAATATCAAAAGCAAACTGTAATAATTCACCCAGAATTGAAAATGATTTCCATTCGAAATTCAAAATGCAATAAGACCGGATATGGAAAGTCTGTGGAATAGCACCCAACTGCAAATAAATGTATGAAGGTACCTTTACTGACACCTCCAACAACACCTGGCCATGTATAGTGTCATCCTCACTCATTGACTTCCAAATTAATGGGTTATAATGGGATAGGCGTGCTGTCATGAGGAGGGTATAGCACTTATATATCGCATGAATATTTAACGATTTCCGAAATTCATACCTCTGATACTCTGATGTGATGATGGTTGGGTGAAGGTGAAGGTGTTGGGGAGTAGGGTGTAGATGTTGATGCTAACTATGCCAACATTTATTGTAGGTACCCATGCAGGGTGTCCCATAAGTAAAGGGCCAAACTGAATATAGTGAGAGCCCACGGCTGCAAAGATTGTGGTAATTTGTGTGTACAGCTTCCTAGCGATTTTTGAGTTAGGCGTGTTCTTATGAAATTTTTAAGAACACCTAATTTCGGTTGGTTTTTCACTCAGTCCAACCTTTTTTTAGTAAAAATGATACTAGTCAACAAGGTCTTATTTCTGGCAATCCACTTGCACTTTGGGTTGAATGCACTTAATTTAAATCCGATTACAAATCAAATCACTCTATCAAGCTAGGTTTACAGAAATATCATCGATCCTGCTGCCGAGCGAAACGTCATGTTTGGCAGTACACGTTTTCCACACCACCACATCCACAACCGGAACTTGGAGTTTTCCAGATCAATCTACCGTCAACCAATTTGACCATATTGCTTTCGACGCCAGACATGCTTCAGGCATCATGGATATCCGAACTTTCCCAGGAGCTTACATCGACTCGGACTACTACCTAGTTGCAGCCAAGGTAGCACTTCCGGTTTCCATACCCAAGGCAAAACATTGAGGTGCTGGGAGAAGGTACAACGTCGAACGACTACAAACGCAAAAGGTCGCCAAATCCTTCTCCGATCGAGTTACAAGTAACCTCGCTCGATGTTCTCTGCCGCCGATACAATGTATCGAGAACTAGTGGAAACATTGCCAAGATACAATAAGAGAAGCCTCCTCTGGCGTTGCAAGCAGCTATTAACAAAAACCCCTGGTTTGATGAGGAATCTCGGAAGGCAGACGCAGCCAAACAACACACACGCAAAGCGGCGCTGCATAAAAGGACAAGAGCTGCTCACGAGCTCTATGAACAGAAGAAGGGAGAGGAACACCGTCTTCTCAGAAAGAAAAAGAGATAGCTTGAGAAGCGTGAGGTCGAAGATGTTGAGAGGTTCAAAAGCGAAAATTAAGTTGGAAAGTTATATAACCAGGTGCAACAAGTACATAAGCCTCAAACCGAAGGCTGCAAAGACGAAAGTGGAAACATCATAGTGGAACCGCAGTCAATGCTGAGGATATGGAAGGACTACTTCTGCAGACTGTAAAACGGTGACGACGAACTGAATTCAGCTGTCAGACAGGATCATCCATTCAACATAGACGACGAAAGCCAACAATACAGTCTTGCCGATTTAGACGAAGTAAAGATTGCCATATCTAAGCTGAAGTCTAACAAAGCCGCTGGAGCGGAAGGCTTGAGTGCCGAGCTCTTAAGCAAAAGATTATTTGTGTAGGAGCATGCACCAATTTATCCGAACTAGTATTATTTACCCTGTACTGATAAGAGGAGACCCTCTAAACTGCACCAACTCTAGAGGCATCAGACTACTTAACATTGCTTACAAAATCTTCTTTGTCATAATATATGAACGTCTTAACCTATATAGGCCCTTATCAGTGTGGTCTTAGACTAGGAAAGTCCACAGTTGATCAAATATTCACATTACGCCTGATCCTGGAAAAAAACCCAAGAACATCAAATCGACACCCATCATCTTTTCAGCGATTTTAAGGCCGTATATTACAGAATCTAAAGGGACGAGCTGTATAGAGCCATGACTAGTTTTGACGTTCCTGAGACACCTGTCCGTTAGTGCAGGAGAATTAGCTCTGCTCAATTAATGTTGGAAGCAACTTAACAGAACCTTTCGATGTTAAATAAGGCTTAAGGTGCACTGTCTGACGATTTCTTTAACAAAGTTACTGAAAGAACGTCAAAACTAGACACCCTTTCTTGTAAAAGTTTGTCCAATTTCTAGCATAATGCTGATTACATTGACATAATCGGAAGAGCTCAGCTGATGTGAATAGTGTTTTTGCGAGTATTGGAGAGATCAACTGGAGACATCGAGCTAGATGGATAAGTTTGTTGGATGATGCCCTAGTTCACACAAGACTGTAGCACTTCCTTAAGTAAGTAATCAAGCAAGATCCTTAACTAATTTAAACTTTATCTTGTTGCCAAATCATCATGAAATTTAAAAAATTGTTTCAAAAGAAATTTGATGGAATTGATCCATTTATAGACCTGGTATTGAAAGACGTGAAGCAATTACAAACAAAAATTAATGAATGACAAAATTTGCATACAGTCATAAAGTCAAAACCGTTTTAAGGGTAATCCATTCACTATATCAAACACCCTGTTTATAAACCTAATGGGACTGAGGCATTGGCATTGGCATACAGGAGCATTTATAGGCTCTGTGTGTTGCAGTGGTGTCGAGATAACATGTTGACCGGGTTATATAGCAGAGGCTCATTGTCGTTAGGCCAAATGAAGAGTTAAATTTTCTATTGGAAAAACATGACCAGGCAGATTGTGACAATCACCATATACAATAAGGATATCTACAGAGCATCATCATCATCAACATACTCGTCCTATGGATCGTCACCAGAATTCCAGAAGTAACATTTTCATACTGGGGTCGTTAATTTGAATATTTCACAGACGTTTGTTTTAAGTGATGAGGAATTGTTAGAAATGCTTTTGATGTTGTTTACTTATAAGTTAAACATTATGAATGTAAATTTAAGTGGAAAGTGAATATTTGAACTTTGACACTTGTTTTTCAATAAAGATATGAAAATGAATACGAAGTTAACAAAATTTCATTTATTTTAAATAATATAATATATGTGTTTGGGTCACTGCAAGTAAAGTCTACGAAGCAAGAGTTAAGTAAAGTATTGGTGAAAGTTTGGGATTGAAACACCTTAATTAACTACAGTTGAATTTTATGTTCTCCATGATCTTTCAACTTTCCTAACACCTTTAAGATATCACGACTGCTTTGCTAGGTTTTCTTAAAGTGCTAAACCTATAACGTTTTTTTGTTATTACTGAATTCATAAAAAGCTTAAAAAATAGACTAATAGTTCCTGATCTTAAGCTTAAAAAAAATATTTGCCTTCTTGAATGTCTCACAAACAAAAAATGAAATAATGAAAAAAATAATAACGTGAAATGAAATTGCATGTTCTTCAATTCGATCGGTTTCGAAAACTTCGAAATTGTTTGGAACTGTCAGAACTGATGGATCATCCATTTTTATTTTGTTTCTGAAGTAAAATTTTTGACACAATGTAAAGTGTATGAGAAGTATGTAGAATCGTACTGATAAATAAAGTAAATTCTTGATTTCCTCTTTTAAGCTTTTATTGTAATTTAAGATTAAGCAAAGACGCTTTTTTATAATACCTTCATCGAATCCTTAATTTCAAAAACTTGCTGAAACCCACCGATTCTTAGCAGAAGCAGCTATTAAAGATCGTTTAAAAATGGAACAAACTGAAATACAGAACATCCATATGCATGTTCGAAAATCCAATTCACAATAACGAATTATGGAACACCCAAATTCACTTTCGCAAAGTGTATTCACAATAAGTGAAATGCAGAACATGAGCACTAGTCCAGTTTGCAGATAGTAAAGTTACAAAACGTACCTTAATCACAAATAAAGAAAAAAAATCTTTTTCTGCTTGTCTTCTAATGAGTTGGTATTTTTGATTAGGCGAGAAAAAAATATAACAAACTGAGAGAAGTTCTTTACAATTTTCGCACTCCTCTGGGGGATAGTTTGTGAAGAAGAAATGGCGACTCGTAAACAAAGTTTTTCCAACTCTGATCCGAAATAGAGAAATACATTCTTCTCCGGTTAGGCTTTTGTTGTATGGAGTCCTGAGGTGTGTTGAGTGATGTTTTCGAAGAAAGTTCTCCTCTTTTAGCCAAGAGCTTGATTATTAGCCATGAACATTTTACGGATAAGCTGAGATATAAGTGGCAGTTCTTTTTAATACTGATGGTTAGTGGCTTCTTTTGCTGCAGTATCTGCTAGCTCATTTCCTCTAATACCAGGGTGGCCTGGTATCCAAGCTAGGGTTATATAAATAAGAGTGGAACAGTTACACTTTTGATTCCGGAAAGGATACTTAAGCTGTCAGTGAGTATCAATGTCCTTTCTGCCCAGGTTTTTGCCACAGTCAGTGCTTTCATTATTGCTGTTAGTTATGCTGGATAGCTGCCAGCCGCGTCTATAAGGAGACCTTGAAAAGTGATGATTTCTTCGTATTTCGCTCTGAGCTCGATGACTTCGTATGTCGAGGTTTAATCCCTATAGGATCCATCTGTGTGCAAAATTCTCACTGGTTTGATGTTTTCGATCAGTTTACGGTGAAGCATAAGAAAGTGTTCATTTGGAGTGTTTTCTTTCTTGTGACTAAGTGTGTAAGTGTCTTTTCCATGGAGGGGGGGACGAATAATTGAGCTTCAAAGACGTTTCTAAAGGCATACTACCATGAGCCGAAACAAGGCTTAATATTTTGCTAAGGGAAGATGTTGAATTCTTCCTGTTTTGTTTTGGTCTGTGTTGAATTTCTTGTGAAGCAGAATAAAGAGGGTGATTTATGTTTATAAGTGCTGTACTTATTAAATTCATTGCTCTTTTTTGTCCTAGCCTATTAACTGTTTTTAAGCGAGGTTGCATTCGGAGAGCTTCATTGGAGTTGGATAAAAAGTGCTCCTATAGCAGTTCGGTAGTACTCATTTATGGAACGTTCCTTCAAATAAGGTTTGGTTATTTTTATGGCCGTTTCTAGATGTGAACCTTTCCAGTGGGAACATATCATTCTTAGTGCATTGTTTTGATTCTTAAGTTGTTGATGGTGTTTTTATATGGAGATCCCATTTCAGTTTACTATTGAAAGTAACACCAAGGACTCTGAGTTCTTTTTTCATGTTGACTGTGGAGTTACCAATCGTAAGAGGAGTAATTGAACATTTTTGTTCCGATAAAGGTGAAGCTATTCTGTTTTGCTAGGTGGAACTTTCGCACCGGTTTCTTGTGTCCAAGCATTGATTATGGGATCTGCAGATTTCAAAATTTCGTTTAAATTTGATGGATCACCAGAGTCTACCAAGAAGATATTATCTACATAAAGACCGAAAAAATCTCTAATGCGTGCATATATATAAGCATTATAAAGATACATAGATAAGGGAAATTCTTGTGGAGTTCCGTTTTCCAGTTTTAGCTTTTTTGAAGTAAAGCCGTTGACATCAACACAAAAAGTTCTTTCGGATAAAAAGAATATTATAACTTTTAACATTTGCTTAGGGACTCCCCATTTGTGTAATTGTTCGATTTTAGGAAATTTGGTGACACGATCAAAAGCTTACTCGAGGTCAGATGACATGACTACGCTGTGCTTACAAGATGAGAGGTTATCTGATAGTTTATGTTCCATTAGTAGGATTAAGGATTGAACTCCTCTGTTCGGTCTAAAAGCATGTTGTCCATTACTTACAGTTTCTTCCATAAACCAGCCTATTCAACGTTCAATAATTTTTTTTAAATTTTTGCACAAGAACTCGGGGGTTCGCAGCCTTCAACTTGGCGAATTTTGCGTCTCGACTTGGGCCTACACAAAAAGCACAAAGTTCACGACCACAGACAACGCCGCGCCGTTTGTTCTTATGCTTCTAATCGTTTGGAAGAGGACCCCAATTTTAGACGAAAAATTATCTTTAGTCACGAGGCGTTTAGTGTGGATTTTGGTCCGGCGGATACGGCTATGTAGTTGGCCTTTTTTTGAAAAAAACGTTAGTGAGGCGGACACTGTCAAAAGCGAGCGCTACATTGACCTTTTTCATGAACGATTTGAGGCTAAGGTTATCTCTCGCAGGGGTTATGTGAATTGGCCACAAAAGACATGCGATTTGACAACGATTGACTTTTTTTTAAGTCTCTACAATTAAACCACAATCGAACGATGCCCTAAAGATGAACATAACACAAGCCATCGCTTAGATTCAGCCGGATCCGTGCCACCGTGAGAAGCCCAGGCGAGCATTTGAATGATGTCATATTCCACACTTAATGGCATACATGCGCCTTTCAATAAAAAAAAAATAATTTTGTTAATACATCACACACAGCTTGTTTTATTCTATTTCAACATCTACCAGCCCTTATTGAAAAAATCTTTGAAAAATAACATTGTAAAGAAATTTCCCTAAAATAGTTATTTAAAAAGGATACCAATGGTAAGTTATAATTGGAGTCGCATTTAAGTCTAATAAATGTGTTTTAAATTATTATTTTGTGAGCTAAGGGCTAAAACACGACTTCAAGATAGTTTCAATTTTCAAATTGTTCCCTTTCTCTAAATATTTCAACGGTTTTCTAATCCCTCATTCCATTCTATAGAATATAAAGCTGTCTAGACCTTGAAATTATTCAACACCCACACGTAACCCACAAAGTGAATCAAAATGTATTAAAATTAAATTCAAGACCAACGCAACGGTCCATCACCTCATCCACACATCCACCTCGTCAAATCTATCTTGAGATAGCTTTCTTTTTAACTTAATCTTAAAAAAGCTTGAAATAATTCGAAAGAAAGGCTTCTTAATTACATTTTATAGATAAGTGTGCATTTCCCATATCAATTCAAATCGTTGTTTCGTCAGAAGAAGAAGAATGAATAAATAAAAGAAAAACTCAGAGAAAAAGCGAAAACGAAGACACAAAAACTTATTAATTGAGATAATAAAACCAAATTTTCTAACCTAAAGGTTAAAGGATGTATGTATGAATGTGATAAAACTCAATTAAATAAAGGAGTATGTATAATGGCAAGGAACGGTTCTAGAATTCAGTTCTATGGGGGAAAATAACGAAGTGACAACTGTTCAAATGTCGAAAATGTGAAATTTCAATACAGTGGTTAAAAAATTAAGGTCATTTTTAAGGAAACTAAACAATACTTTTTTAAAGATATTTTTCATCCTGAACTAGGATAAAAATCATAATTCCTTTTTTTATATAACTTTTTTAAAATATACCTTTCTGAAAATGTAAAAAAATACAAAACACGTAATTTAAACAATAATTTTACAAAGCTTAAATCATTTCAATATCTTACTAAGTTTTCGTTAATTCTCATTTGTTATGAGATGATTTATGGGTCTTCTTTCATTTTTATGTGCAGATTTGAAAAAGGGTATAGATCACTTAAGGCGGGAAAATGATGCATTCCCGTGGGCCAATCGTTTTACGCCTAAACTACTGAACAGGTTAGGTTAGGTTATAGCGGCTGTCCAAGATGAAAACGGACACACTTAGGCCAGTTTAATGGCCCATTGTGATACCACATTAATCTTGAGGCTTCCTCCTAAGCTCAATGGAACCAGCTTGAGTCCCTTACGATACGTGACAGGCTGATTATACCGATATGATCTTGATCGTTTAGATCGTTAATCTCCTAGGTAGGTAATTCTTGCGTTTTCGAGTTAGAGAAAGAACCGTTTCTTCCTCTTCCTCGTCCATGCAGCTACTGCAGAAGACATTTGAGAATACGCCTAGTCTCGTGGCGTGCTTTCCTATTAGACAGTTTTAGGTTATGACACCTATTATCGAGCTTATATGCGATCTGCTTAGGGAGAGCAAGCACCTTGAACGTTTTAAATCCAGTGTTGGCCAGATGTTTTTTGTGACTTGACACGTGGTGATGTTGTTCCACCTGGTGCCTGCCCTCCTCGCAGCGTCTTGCATTAGCAGCAGTTTACAAGTAGCGATTGGTATGCCAGTACTTATCAAACGTGGTAGGGTGGGCTGTACTTTACCGTTCCTGGCGAGTTCATCTGCCTTACAGTTACCTGGAATGTCTCTATGGCCCGGCAACCAGCAAGGTGCATATTAAACTGTTGTGCCATCTCCATTAGATTTGATCGACAGTTATGGACTGTTATAGAGTTTGTAGAGACAGAGTCCAGAGATTTGATAGCGGCCTGGCTATCAGAGAAAATACAGATATCAGATGTTGATATCAGGTTTTCTTTGAGCCAGGACAAGACTTCCTTTATCACCAAAAGTTCCGCTTGGCACACGCTACAATGATTGGTAAGGCGGAATGAGAGACTTAATTTCAGTCGTTCAGAGTACACACCTCCATTAACCCCTTCTTTGGTTTCTGTGTTAAAATGGATGGACTCATCCTCCAAGTATGTTTAGTGCCGCAAACGGGGTCGTGCGAAGCGATCCGCTTATACATATGCAACCTGAACGTTAGACTTTATTTAGCTTATCCCTGTTTATACCTTTCTCTAAAGCAGTCCACCAAACTGCCAACCGTACGTTAAAATCGGACTGATTCGGGTTGGAATTTTGTATCTCCTCGAAAATAAGACCAGACCGGTTTTGAGTGGGTTAACACCCAGTCCACACCGATCAGCCCAAAGTATTAGTCAGGGTTCAAAAAGTAAAGTTTCAGGAATATACTTCAAGATCAATCAAGTGTACGTCTGGTGTTCCTCAGGGTAGTCACCTTGGTCCATTGTTATTTATAATATTCATTGATGATATTGTCAACTATGTCAACTTTAGAAATTTCTTATATATGCTGATGATCTCAAATTATTTTCAAAAGCAACTTGTGCAGATGACTGACTCAAGCTGCAAATGGATCTGGATAATTTATCTCGCTGGTGTAACTTAAACGGTTTAAATCTAAATATAAAAAAGTGCTTCATAATTTCCATCTCTCGAAAACTTCTTACTTATGAGTTTATCTATTCTCTTGATTCCAATTCCAAGCCTCTTCAGATAACATTAAAAGTGAAAGATTTGGGGGATTTTGACTCTAAATTTTCATTCTCTCTTCATATTGATGCGATTGTTGCTAAAGCTAACTCAATGGTAGGGCTCATTAAAGGGAATTCCGTTGATTTTTCCGACCCATACACCCTTGTATCATTATATACTTCCCTGCTCAGGCCAAATCTTGAATACGCGGGTGTTATCTGGAATCCTTGTCAAAAAAATGTATTAGATAGAATACAGAGAGTTCAGAATCGCTTTACAAGATATGTATTTTACAAAATTCGCTGGAATTTCTATCCTTGTTCCCAAGCTAGGCAAAGCTTTTTAGGATTGCAATCTCTGAGAGCCAGAAGAACAACTTACGATATTGTTTTTGTGCGGGATATTCTTTGCTGCCACATAAGATGTCCAGAATTACTCTCCTTTATATGTATATATGCTCCAACGAGGCCATTGAGGGAAAGGTCTCTTCTTTTTGAGTCCAGACATAGAACGAACTACGGAAGTAACGAACCAATTTCAAGGTCAATTAGAGAGTTCAATAAAATTTATGATTATGTTGAATTAACAATCCAGAGAAAAATTGTAATTGTAATGTACTATACTATTTATTGTTAAGATGTTAAGTATTTGTTATTTATTGTTAAGTACATTTATAATATTTATTTTTTACTGAAATGTAATCTGTTAAGCTTTAAAGCTCGTAGATGAAATAATAAATAAATAAATAAATTAAGTTTAATCATTTGAACGTGCTGTTCAATTGTGTAACTTGCCATGATGATTTGGCATATACAACTAAATAATACACAAAAGATTTCACTGATGTCACCAAAACATAATGGCCGCCACGGGGTGCTGAATTCTACCCGCACCATAAGGTTCAAAAGAGTTTTTTTTTATATTCACAAGCACTCAAGGGGTTATTAGTACCCTTTATATGTTCATATTTAAACACAGTGCGAGCGTTAGGAAAATAGGGAAGGATTTAAAAGGAGAGTAGTGCACATTGGTCTTAAAGTTCTGAACATCAAAATGGGAGGAAAAAACAGAGTTGACCAGAGCATTCCACATTCTCGATGTGCGATTTAAGAAAGAATCTCTGTACTTGACAGTACGTCCGAAATTGAGCTCAAGGGTAAACTGATGAGCATTCCTGAAAGTGCGAGTATTACGGCTGAATTGTTTAAGGGGTGGAATGCAACTGGTTAATTCGACAGAACATTATTTGTAAAAATATCTATATAATAACGAAAAGCATGAAACATTGCGACGGTTTTCTAGCGATGTAAATGTTTCGATTATAGTTCTGTCGCCTATCATTTTTAAAGCCCTTTTTTTAATTCTATCCAAGAGATTTAAACTTGTTTTGGGGGCACCTGCCCAGATATGCGAATTATATTCAAGCTTTGGACGGATAAAAACTTTGTAGATTATAGCCAGATCAGAATGGGTGAAAAATTTCTTGCATCTGGCAACATTTTTGCGATATCGAATATGTGATCATTCCATAAGAGGTGATCTGTGATATTCATACCGAGTACTGAAAGTTGATTAGTTTCCTGGATGCAAGTGCCGCTCATGGATAGCGGCATCGGAGATGGGTTACGCTTTGACGACGGGAAACAGCATTGAGTTTTCGAAGCATTGGACAATGCTGTCAAGATCTGAATTTAATGAAGAGAGTCGGAGACAAAACGGAGCCCTGGGGTACACAAGCATTTATTTTATGAATTTCAGACTTGAAACCATCCAATACAACTTGTATTGAAGGGTTAGAAAGGTAATTTCTAATCCAACGAAGAAGAGATTCATCAATACCAAAAGCACTCATTTTTGATAAGGGAGCTTGGTGCCAAACTCTATCAAATGCTTTTGAAATATCAAGTGCAATAATCTTACTTTCTCCAAAACGATGTAAAAATTTGTTCCACTGTTCGGTGAGATGAACGATGAGATCACCAGTGGACCTATTGCTACGAAAACCATACTGTCGGTCATTAAGAAGCTTCCCTTCTTCAAGATATTTCTTAAGCTGAAAATTAATCAGCGTTTCCATGACCTTAGAAAGAAGGGACGTAAGCGCTATTGAACGATAGTTAAAGCCAGATGAGGATTTGGATATTTTAGGGACAGGCGTCCATCCGCTCGAAGAGAGAGTAGGAAAGATGGAAAAAGTTTGCTCAGTGGTCTTGCCAGCGTTGAAGAACACCTCTTCAAAACAATAGGGAGAATACTATCCGGGGCAGCGGATTTGTGTATCTCAAAGTCTTTCAGTACTCTTTCGACTGCACGAGTGCGAAAGAAGATCCGTCCCATAGAACTATTTACGCTCTCAAGAATAAGAGGACTCATGACACTATCCGGTAGCGTCGAATTAACAGCAAAATGTGCTGCAAGCAAATTGTCTTTATCAATCTAGCTTACATAGGGAGTGTCATTGTGCACGAGCGTTGGAACCGAGGATGACGTGGTATTTCGTACGTTTTTTATAAATGACCAGACATTTTTACTACCTTTAGGACAGTGTTGTATTTTTTGCCTTAATTTCTGATCATGCAAAAATTTGGTTCGTAGAATATGACCATTACAGGTGTTTCTAGCTTGTTTAAACGTATTCCGGTTTTCCTCAGTCGGGTTGGCTTTATAACAACGGAAACTTACATCTCTGAACCTAATAACCTCTTTACAGCTCGAATCAAACCATGAGTTCTCTTTGGGTTTGATAGATTTCACCCTAGACGGTTTTTAGTCCCCTTAGCCTCTTCTTCGAATCCGCAACTGGTAACAACTAAATGAACATAGCTACCCTTGAAATACTCATACATATAAATTTCATTTCGGCCTTCATATTCAAATTATTATATTTCATTGCGAGAATCCAAGAAGATGAAGTTTTTGTTCGTCTCTTTGTTCGCATCGAAGTTATAATGGGATCTGATTGCCACTTCATGCATTATTCCTCAAGAAAGATTGATCTCCCAGGAAACCCGCCCAATAATTCCACTTCAACTAATATTAATTAATATTCGCAGCAGTGAACATTATTATTATTTTTATTCGTTTTTAGTGTAGGATAGGTATGTATGTAGGTAGGTATAAGTAGGTACCTATTCGGCTTGAAAAAGTCGAATTGAAAAACTTTTCCACTTCAAATTGTTCTGAAATCCGTATTTTTTTACCTTTTCGATTCATAATGTGTTTCAGTTTCATTCTTTTTCAATATTTCACTCGTGGAATTGCTACCCGTTCCTCGGATTTTACAAGAAACTTTTTAATTTCAATCAATCCAATATAAAAAGTTCTCCAATTCACCTGATTGAAAGAAAGCAAAAGGGTTGTTTTCTTCCTTGTTCCACTGTTAAGGAGCCACCTTTAGAAATGAGCGTCTTCGATTTCGATATCCTCCTCAGCGGCATTGCGTTGCGTCTCGGATCGCGTCCTCTCTTCAGTGACTTCGTCGTGTCGTATTGGTCGCTGCTTCAACGGCTGTTTTCATCGTCGTCGTCGTCATCTTTGTTGGCATTATAGGTTTCAATGCTATCGGCGTGATTTCAAAGCCATCTATTAGCAGTTTTGAAAAGAAACCGTTAAAAGAATCATTTCGTTCCGACAATAATTATACATAAGGCTGCGCAGCAATTCGTTTATGCCTTTACTCGTACCTTACTTCGCCTGTACCTATATACTCCTTGAAATGTTAACACTTGGGTGGAAGAGTCGTTTAATGTCGTTTAAAAGCAAACTTTATCCATCCATCCATCCGTTTTGTAGCCTTTTTTTCAAATACCTAGGTATACCTAGACCTTCAAAATCATACGAAGAAAATTCCGAAGTATAGAAGTGTATAAAGGTGGAAGCCGATTCGACTGCTGAAGCTTTAAGCTGCCAGCATTCGTCGAGTAATCGAGATGATACAGGTGTAGTTAATAGAACCATTTATAGAGCTCAGGTAAATGCAATTCAAACCATTTGTGAAAGTTTGAAAAGGAATAAACTTTTGGAATAGTGTTAGTCGATGTGATGTCTTTGCAAACAGAGAACAGAGTTGCCATGTCTTGAACTAGTTCCAAAGCACAATTTTAAAATATTTGTTGCCCAAAGTCGAAGAAGAAAAAGTAGCTCAAATAGCCTAATTTTTGCTCAAGAAGTAAAAACATTAAAATACAACGGAAAATAATCGGTTAATTGGTTTTGTTTGAACGCAGATCAAGTCTTTAAATTATTTATTTGTGAGGAGTTAAAATATCACCCGGTATTAAATTTGGACTATTTATAGCCAAATTATAATAAAGCTGTCATATTAATTTTTTTGTCGGCAATTTGGAAAAAGTTATCCCAAAATTTAAGATAAGTAGCCCAATCTGGCAAGCCTGATAGATACCGAAACGATACGAAAGGTGTTTTCCTTATGACTTTGTCGTATTAGTGACAGTCTGCGTGTGTGTGTTTGTGTATGTCACAGATTGCAAAAGGATGAAAAGAATTATTGAAAGGAAATCCAATTTTCAAGAATCGCTTCAAGCTTATTGAGCCATTAAAATTGCTTTTAAAAACTTTCGACCAAAAGCAATTACATACATCAACATGGCAAATTGTTTGATGCTGAATACCTAGGTACATAAATATACCTTCAAACATTCACATTCCTATAACTAAATATGGGAAAGAGTCATATACTCCTCTTTCCCAAAAGAAAACCAAAACACTTAAGATCTTCACTTAAGGATTTTTTTCGATAAAGGATGTTTTATATTTTAAAACTGATTTGTTCGTCAATTACCACTTATTGGAAAAAGCATGATATCCGGTATTGGAGTACATAAAAGAGTCAAGGTAGTTTTAGAGCAATCGCAATAATACGCAGATTAGATGGAAAGTAAAAACTTTGGGATTCGGATTACCCGAAATATTCTCGTATCAATGAAAAGTCTTTAGAAATGGTTAGTTTCTTGAGGTGAATTCAACTAAGATCAGTTTATAAATTTCTTCTGGTATCGGTTTTGGTATTCGCCAAACTTTAAAAGGTTCTTAAATATATATTTCATTGCTAAGAATATGCCTGTCACACAAATTACATCTTTTTGTGAATAGGTAAATCATTGCAAAAGTTCTATTTTCAAGTTTATTTTAATAAACTTATACGAAGCCGTTTTTTTGAGTCCGATATGTTTTTTTTTTTATTGACACGTTAAATTTTGTGTGTGAAACAAACTTCAACACCAAATTTTTAGTGATGCGAACACAGCTTTAAGTGAAAAGGCATTTAATTTTTCAATCTATCACTATCTCGATTGTATTAGGAAAAGTTCTTTATCTTGGGTTGAAATTAGCTGCCAAAGGAGAATTTCTCAGCACTTTTACGAGTACATCATGGACGCTACTTGGCTAGCTTACGTTTACAGCATAGAAAGGCTGATCTGGGAAAAAAATTATCATTGCATTTAAACATGGTGTCAATGTCTGTTCAAAAAATTTTCTTCATTTTCAATTTATGAATCAAACAGGGTTTCCAACAGCCACCAATAATGAAACCCCTCGTTTGATGAGGAATATCGGTAGACAAATACACGTAAAGCAACCGACGCTGCAAAAAGCGGCTCATAGACACGACACTTTTGCATACACCGGTGCATTGGAAAATGGTGTGGCATTCCGCCACACACTACACACCAAATTATAAGCACATTAGTGGTTGAAGAGATTTCAAAGAGGAAAGATCAGAATGTGTGACGTTTAAGCTTGCGCGCTAATTGTAATCGCTTCTAGTTTAAATAAAAATAAGAAGAAAAAAAGAATTTGGTCGAAAGATTGGTTTTTAAAAAGAAATAAATTTTCACATGTTGGCCTTCTAAAAGAACTGGAAGATTTTGAAAAATTTCCCAGAATGAATTCCAAAACTTACAAACTTTTAAATATAATTGAATCAATCATAAAAAAAAGAGACACACATATGCGGGACGCAATCTCTGCAAACGAAAGGCTATCTGCCACATTGCGATTCCTCGCATCCGGACAAAGCGTGTTTACTTTTTTTCATCTTTATTCTCATCATCATAAAAAATAATGCCTTAAAATTTTCATTTCATTTGTCATAAAAAAATTTAAAAAAATTGTACTTTAATTATAAAATGGATGCTTAGTTAATTATTCGTAACTAACATCATTTACGAGCTCTTGAAACTTCTAAGAACATTGCCATTTTATTAAAACAACTTGCGACACCACACTCAACAACGATAGTGTTGCAATTGAATAGGAAATGTGCGCGTGAATCCCCATACAAATCGTGTCTCACACCGAAAATATGTGTCGACACCAACCCACACATTTCCGCACACCGACACAAGTGTGCACACAAGTATGGTGTCTATGGGCCGCTTAACGAAACCGACGGCTGCACAGACGAAAATGGAAAATTGGAAACATCATAGTGAAGCCGCAGTCAATGCTGAGGATATGAAAGGACCACTTCTGCAGACTATATATCGGTGGTGACTAACAGAATTAATTCAAATCATCAATCAATTAGACGACGAAAGCCAACAATCCCGTCTTCCTGAGCCCATTGTCAACAACCTGATAGGTCCTTATCAGTGTGGTTTTAGACATGGAAAGTCTGCAGTTAATCAAATATTCACATAAGGGCAGATACTACAAAAACCCAAGAACATCAAATCGACACCCACAATCTGTTCATCAATTTCAAGGCCGAATATGATAGCATCTACAGGGGCGAGCTGTATAGAGCCATGTCTAGTTTTGGCATCCCTGCCAAACTCATCCGTTAATGCGGGACGACCACAGGGAATTCCCGCTGCACCTTAAAGGTTGGAAACAACTTAAACAAACCTTTCAATTTCAAAAATGACTTTTGACTAGGTGCTGTGCTGTGATTTTATTTTTTTAACATCGTCCTTGAATGAATAGTGCAATAAGCAAATACTGGCATATGCTGAAGGAAGGACACAATCGGAAGAACTCACCGAACAGTGGAACAAATCTTTACATCGTTTTGGAGAAAGTAAGATTATTGCACTTGGTATTTCAAAAGCATTTGATAGAGTTTGGCACCAAGCTCTCTTATCGAAAATGCGTGATTTTGGTATTGATGAATCTCTTCTTCATTGGATTAGAAATTACCTTTCTAACCGTTCAATACAAGTTGTATTGGATGGTTTCATGTCTGAAATTCATAAAATAAATGCTGGTGTACCCCAGGGCTCCGTTTTGTCTCCGACTCTCTTCCTTATATTAATAAACGATCTCTTGTCTGTCACTTCTAATCCATTAAACTGTTTCGCCGACGACAGTACCCTCACCTTTCATATTCGTTTCTAGATTCACATCCTTGTCCTTCGAATGTGGAATTTCAACGGCAGCGTATGATAAGCTCATTAAATTCTGATCTTGACAGAATTGTCCAATGGGGAATCAAAAACCGTGTAGAATTTAATGCTTCCAAAACTCAATGCTGTCTCCTGTCGTTAAAGCGTAACCCACCCCCGATGCCGCTATCCATGAGCGGCACTTGCATCCAGGAAACTAATCAACTTTCAGTACTTGGTATGAATATCACAGATCACCTCTTATGGAATGATCACCTATTCAATATCGCCAAAAATGCTGCCAGATGCTTAGGATTTCTCCGAAGATGCAAGAAATTTTTCACCCCTTCTGATCTGGCTATAATCTACAAAGCTTTTATCCGTCCAAAGCTTGAATATAATTCGCATATCTGGTCAGGTGCCCCCAAAACAAATTTAAAGCTCTTGGATTGAATTCAAAAAAGGGCTTTAAAAATGATAGGCGACAGAACTATAATCGAAAAATTTACATCGCTAGAACACCGTCGCAATGTTTCATGCCTTTCGTTGTTTTATCGATATTTTTACAAACAATGTTCTGTTGAACTAGCCAGTTGCATTCCACCCCTTAAACGATTCAGCCGTAATACTCGCACTTCCAGGAATGCTCATCAGTTTACCCTTGAGCTCAATTTCGGGCGTACTGTAGAGTATAGAGATTCTTTCTTAAATCGCACATCGAGAATGTGGAATGTTTTGGCCAAATCTGTTTTTCCCTCCCATTTTGATGTTCAGAACTTTAAGACCAATGTGCACCGGTATCTCCTTTTAAATCCTTCCCTATTTTCCTAATGCTCGCACTGTGTTTAAATATAAACATATGAAGGGTACAGATAACCCCTTGAGTGCTTGTGAATACAAAAAAAAAAAAAAAAAAACTCAGCGTGATGTCAATAGGGCTTATGCGAGTATTGGACAGAGATGGCAGTAATAAGTTTAAATAAATAAATTAGGTGGCGCAACAGTCCATTAAGCACTAGTAGCTTACAACTTAACCATTAATGCTTGTGAGTACTGTTGGCAGGGATGCAGGGGACCAAATTTTTTTAAGCTGTATCCAAACGTCTTATTTGAGAAAGCAATTTTAGTGAAAAGAAATAATCTTGGAGGAATCGGCAATGCCTTGCAAGAGGTAGTATCCGTGAAAAAAACTTTAGATGGCACAGGTCAAGCAGAGATTGAACCCAAGACATGTGGCATGATAGCCCAAAGCACTTACCATCATGCCACGGGTACTACTTCAAAAGTGAGTCTAGCGGTTAATAAAGACAAACTAAAGTACATGCTATCATCAAGAAATTACTGACGTATCTGTTAAAACGCCACCATCAGCAGACGTAACATTAAGGTAGTTAAGGACTTTGTCTGCTTAGCCTCCGTTATGACCACTCAAAAACAACACCAGCGCTGAGATAAAACGAAGAATTACTCTTGCTAACTGGTGTTTCTTTGGGCTAACAAAGCAATTTAGTAATTAAGCCCCCTCTAGAGTGGCCAAACTGTTGCTGCCGAACTATTCAAAGCCGCAAGCGATGACTTGGTGTTGAGCACGCACCAACTCTTCCGCAAAATATAATTTGAAGAAAGTATGAACGATGAGTGGAATCTCAGCATAGGTTGCCCAATACATAAGAAAGGAGGCTCTCTAAATTGCGCCAAATACAAAGACATCAGTCTCCTAACATTACATATAATAACCTCTCTGCGGTATTATGTTATCGTCTAAAGCCGTTCGTCAACAATCTGATAGGTTCTTATCAGTGTGGCTTCAGACCAGGAAAGTCCACTATCGACCAAATATTCACACTACGGCAGATCTTGGAAAAACCCAGGAGCTTCAAATCGATACCCACCATCTTTTTATCGATTTTAAAGCTGCGTATGAATGCATCCATAGGGAAGAGCTCTGCAGCGCAATGTCTAGTTTTTGCATCCCTGTCAAACTTATTCGTTTGTGCAGAATGACTATGGAGAATGCAAGCTGCTATATCAAGTTCGGAAAAGACCTCACAGATGAATTTGATGCACTGTCATGTGACTTTTTCAACATCGTTCTGGAACGAATTGTGCAGAACTCAACCGCCAACACTAGAGGCACAATCTTCCATAAGTCCATCCAATTACTTGGATACGCAGATGATATTGACATTATTGGAAGATCAAAGCGTGATGTCAGTGAAGTGTTTTTGAGCATTGCGATAGAAGCGAAGAAGTTGGGTTTAGTTTTCAATGAGGGCAAGACCAAGTATATGCTGTCATCAAAAAAGGACATTGAAGAACAACGTCTTGTACAAGACGTCACCATCGGCAGCTATAACTTTGAGGACATTGTCTACCTAGGCACCGCTTTAAACTCAGACAACGAACCAGCACTGAAATCAAACGAATAAGAACTCTTGCAAATCGCTTCTTCTTTGGACTTAGAAGGCAATTGAGTAGTTAAGTCCTCCTCTGGAGCATCAAAAATCACCATCTATAACGCACTCATCATCCCGGTTTTCATTTATGGCGATGAGGCCTTGACTCTGTCAAAGAAAGATGAGATCGTCTTAGGATGCTTCGAGAGATAAATTCTTTGTGTGATTTTCGGTCCCGTACGCATAGATGGAGAATGGAGGAGAAGATATAACGAGCTATACAGTGACACTGACCTAGTTAACACAATTAAAGTCTAACGACTTAGATGGCTGGATCATTTAGATTGGATGGACATCAACGCTCCAGCCCAGAAGGTCTTCGAATCCAATCCCGAGGGCAGGCGCAGTACAGGAAGCGTGTGCACTGGAGACAGCTAGCTAGGGACCGAGCTATAGCACCACCTTAAGTAAGTAAGTAAGAATCTATTGTGGTGCCATCCATTCATCTGAATAAGGAAATATTGCTTGGGAAATAAATTGCTAGGCTATGTGTGAAGAATTTTGTGAACAGGAAATGGTGTTAGAGAGATATTCATTAATAATAATATTCAATACTCTATGAACTTCTCTACATGCCCTTAAATTCAAAACTCATGTTTTTTTGCTTATATCGATTGTCTTGTTGATTTTAAATTACTTCTTCATTTCCAAAACTTTTCAAAAGAAACTCTTGTGTGTAAAAAAAAATTGTCTCTTCTAATATTACTGCAAAACTTTAAAAAATTTTGAATTTGTATAATATGCAAATTGTATTGTTTGTTGAAACAAAAAGAACACATACTTTGCAAATTATCAAACATTTTTAGAAAAAAATACAAAATTAAGTTTGGTGAAACATATTTTGAATAGAGAAATATTTTTCAATTCAATAATTTCGTCGTCGTTTCATCAAACGCAGTTTACAAAGTAAAAGTGCAAAGTCCTAAAGTGAAAAATACAAAATTTTAGTTGAAATAGGCTGAGCTTGACACTCCTCCGGATAATCCTTCTTGTTTTTATTAATGAATTGTCCATCCTACTCTTAACCCTTCCAAGTCCATAGTCTTAGGTACAAATCAAAGAATTAAGTTACATCAGTCCTTAAAAAAAATTGAGAATTAAATATTTAATAATAAGTTTATATGAATTTTAACCTTTTTGTACTCTAGTACTTAATAGAACTTGTTAAGTTTGCTTAAAGGTCTGGTGAGAATACGAAAGATCTTAAGTACAAGTAATTGAAAATTTTTAGGGGACACCAATTAACAGTATGGGTAGCATCTCAGTCTCTTTATCTCAATTAAAAGAATTTTTTTATTGAAAGTTCTGAGATAAAATATTTGTATAGGATGATTTCTTAGAAGCTATAGGAAAGTTAAAAAAACACATACAATTCAGAAAAATGTTTAAGGATTATTTCATGAAAATGTTGACCTTGACTACGCCTAAAATGGTCCGCTTAGTCAAATTTTGACATACACGTTCCAGCATTTCGCTCGGTATCTTACGAATAAATACTTCAATGTTGTTTTCCAGTGCGTCAATTGAAGCGAATTGCTCTGTATAGACATGAGCTTTAACATAGCCCCAGAAAAAATATTCTAAAGGCGTTAAATCGCACGGCCAATTGACCGGTCCCGAACGTGAGATAAAATGTTCACCTTTTAATAAGTCCATTGTTGCGCGTGCTGTGCGGCATCTGGCACCACATGTCATAAAAGTCAAGCTTTTGCATTGGATATCATCTCACGGTAGTACTCCCCATTCACAGTTACGTTACCATCCGCATCATCTTTGAAGAAGTACGGTCCAATGGTCCCGCCAGCTCATAAACCGCACCAAACAGTGACTATTTTTAGATGCATTGCGGAAGCTCTTGCAGTGCTTCTGTCTGATATTCACTCCAAAATCTACAATTCTGCTTATTTACGCCAAAAATGAGGGTAATCGACCCGACTGATTATAAAATGGAAGAAGCGAACTTTCTTAACAGAGCACGCGTTTCAATAATTTGCAAGCGTTGTTCGTTTATAAGACGAATCGTGATTAAAATTTAGACCAAACTGAAGATTTTTGACAGTGAAACAAAACAAGAAACGTGCGTCAGATGTTTAAACCAGTGTTGCCAAAAAAATGAAATCTAAAAAATTACCCTTTGATTAGAAAAAAAACTTTGAATTTACCTCACACAAGCCTTCACTTATCCCAAATCCTATAGCATGCCCACTAAGGGTTTTGCAGGAGGGACAAATGGAAATAAAGTCGACTCGTACTTATTACTTTGACAACTTTTATTTGGGTTCTATAACCAGATAAAATTTGTTTTAAGTTCCAATTACAATTTTGGCCTACTAACCCACTTAGGTAGGTTTAAGCCCAAGATTTAGTTACTGCTTAGGGCATAAGGGCCCTGCACTAAGTTTGTTATTGTATTATCTCCGAAGCAATACTATTATTGACCATTTGTAACAGAGCAATACTTTCACTTATGATGGATGGAGGATGTGCTTGATGTTACTTTAGTAAACAACCGTAATTTATTAGTGGAGTTTTTGGATCACAAGTGGATTCTTTTTCAAATTAATTTCGAGTCGAAAAACCCTCCGCCTTACAGCAATCCCAAAAGATTTGACTGGACGAAATTCAGTCAAATTGCTAATTCCAAACTAAGCAACTTACCGAATCTCACTGAATCGAAAGGAGACCTTGAATCAAAGGTGAAAACCTTTCAAACTTCTATAAGTAAAGCTTTTAGAGCCTCTTGCCCAGTTAAATATAACCGTAAAACAACTCTTCCTTCTTGGTGGAATGAAGAACTGTCCAGTCTTAGGAAAATGACGAGGACAATTTCCAATATCTGCCACAAACATTAGTTTTACTAACCGTATAAAGACTTTCTTAAAATTTACAAGCAATCCCTGTCATCAGCCAAAAGACAAGGCTGGTGAGAATACTGTCAATCAATCGAAGACACAAAGGACTCCGCAAGGCTCAGCAAAGTCTTATCGAAGGAACATTGTAATCCTTCATTTCTAAAAAAACCTGATGGAACCTGGTCAGCCTCTACAGCCGAATCTCTTGAGCTACTTATGGCGACGCACTTTCCGGGTTGCGAGAGTGATAACCCTGAACCTGAACCGCTTGAAATCACAGAGCTAAACGTAGCTCATGTGGAGCAAGTCAATTCGGAAAAATATTTTGAGAAAATATTTTGTGGGCCATCAATACTTTTTCTCCATATAAATCCCCAGGCATGGATGGCATACCGCCAGTTATGCTTCAAAAGTTGCATGATGTGGCAGCTCCATGGCTGGAACAAATTTTCAAAGGATGCCCCCTTCCCAAACATGTGCCCATGTCGTGGAGACAGGTCAAAGTAGTTTTTATCCCGAAAGTGGGTAGGCGAGGTCACGAATCCACGAAGGATTTCAGACCAATAAGCTTAACATCTTTTGTGCTTAAAACCTTGGAGCGCATTCTTGATTACCATATTAAAGAAATCCTAGTTGGACGACCTCTCGAAAGCTCTCAGCATGCTTATCTTAAAGGCAAATCTACGGAGACTGCCCTCCATGAGGTAGTGCGTACTGTAGAACAAACAATCCATTATAAAGAGTTCACTCTTGCCACCTTCCTAAACATAGAAGGTGCTTTTAACAACGCCCTTACAGAATCCATAGAAGAATCGCTCGTTAAGTTCGGTGTAGAAGACTTCATTCGAGAATGGATTATTTCCATGCTCAGTGTAAGGAAGATTCGAGCCACTCTAGGCAATACAATCGCAAGGTGGTGTCCTTTCGTCTCTTCTATGGCTTCAAGTCATGGATGCAATTCTCGTTAAATTAGAGAGATGTGGAGTGAAGGCGGTAACCTATGCGGATGATTTGGTGCTATTGGTGTCAGGAAAGTGCACCTCTGTGATTAGTGAAATCACGGAGTCAGCTTTGAAGAAAGTAAGCAACTAGGCCAAGAGTTCTGGAGTAGGAGTATACCAAAATAAAACTGAACTGTTGCTCCTTACCACCAAAACTAAAGTACCGCCCTTCACGCTACCTCGACTCAACGTCCTATCAAATCAAATCATTGTCTTTCAGTGCAAAATATTTGGGGCTTATACTCGACCCTAAACTAAACTGGAAACTAAATATTGAAGTACGGGTTAAGAAGGTCTGTGTTGCCTTCTACGTCTGCAGCAAAACTTTCGGCAAAAAGTGGGGACTTCAGTCGAAGATGATTTTATGGACGTACACAGCCATAGTACGTCCAATCTTAACATATGGGTCGATGGTGTGGTGGCCTGCTCTTAGCAAAGCCTATAATATTGATAAGCTAAAGAAGGTTCAGAGAACAGCTTGCGTGGGCACCACAGGGTCCATGCGTACCTGCCCAACGGACGCCTTAAACGTTATTTTGGATCTTCTACCAATCGACCTTTTTATTAAATACACAGTTTCCTACAGCGCTATTAGGTTGTAGGAATAAAACAGCTGGTTGTCAAAACCTTATCAACACAATGACATTGATTCCCTCGGATATTATCTCGGTAGACACTGACTATTGCACTCCTACTTTGAACCTTACTAAGGGTTTTAAGAATATTTTCCCATCGAAAGAAGATTGGGAGGATGACATCGTGTCGATAGGTTTCGACACAACCATCTTTACTGATGGCTCAAAGATGGAGTGCGGAGTTGGTTCTGGAATCTTTTCCCTAAATGTCCCTAAATGTAGGCAAATCCTTTAGGCTTCCTGACTTTGCTAGCGTTTTTCAGGCTGAACTGCTGGCAATAAGGGAGGCATGTAAGATACTTAAACAAAGCCCAAACCAAAACCAAAATGCGGATATCTTTACAGACAGTCAGGCAACTGTCAAAGCCATTAGCTCGGCCATATCCTCATCTTAATTCGTCCAGCAATGTCGCGATGAGCTTGCGAGCCTGAATATTAACCTCGGTGTCACCCTGATCTGGGTTCCGGGCCATAGTGGTATCGTGGGAAATGAACGGGCTGACGAGCTAGCCAGGCAAGGATCGGCCCTTCATAGCTCACTTGCGGAAATGGTTAACATTCCTCTTGGTGCTATGAAGGTTAAAATCTTTTCTGTCTACCAAACTGAATCAAACCGAAGGTGGAGCAATTTACCCATCTGCATTATATCTAGGAAGATATGGCCCACCTATAACAAAACCCGTACAAACGATCTTCTATGCAGTCCAAGGCAAGACATAGCCAGGATTGGTTCGGTTTATACCGAACATTGGCCTATAGGAGTTCATGCAGAGAAGTTGGGTATCTCTTACAACACCTTTTGCCGTAGCTGTATTGACCAAAGAGAAAGTGAAACCATAATCCATTTCCTCTGCAAATGTCCTGCTTTGGCAAACACTAGAATGAAATACTTTGGAAAAGCTTTCTTTCAAGAACTTGATGAGCTACATATCTGAGACAAAGAGAGACCTAATCTTTTTTCTCAATGCGACAAAATGGCTCTAACATAATCGCTATGAAGCTTCTCTATCAATCTAATCGCTAATTGGATCTCAGGCTAGGTTGCCTTGAGATCGCCATTTCTACCTACCTACCATCTCCGAAGCCCATGAGAAATAATTGGTGTTTTATCCTGATTTCATCACATCAATCAAAGTTTGCGTGGACTTATGGTCTCTTAAGATATAAATGATAACCTAGCTCCATACCTGCACAACACAAATATACAAATACATATATATATTTTAAATAATACAATAAGCTTCTATTTTATTAGAGTCTAATATATATTTGAGAACATTAAATAAGCATCATATTATGATATTCAATTAAAATCTCTACCACATGTTCGTACTTTAACACTCTGGTCTAGGTCATTTAAATCCTAACCTCAGACGCTGCTGTTGGCCCTGCTGGTACCTGCTACTTCTACCATCTACACCATAAATGTATGTATGTACTTGTAGTCGTAGTTAATCGCTAGTTTTACCTCTAAAATCTCTTTGACCGCATAAATGTGCCCTAATGACCGTGCAAATATTGTGTTAGCCGATTGCAGAGAGCTTCAAATTTACACGCAAGGTGTGAACGAAACGTGTGCGATGCTGGTAAATTTTCACAATCTAAAAACTATATTTATAGGTACATTGTATGAAAATAGCTTTAGAAAAGTTCCTAGGTAACTATATAATGGAGTACATAACCATGTGGGTGACACATCCCGTTTGAAAAAAGTGTTAAAAATAAAGAAACAAAAACGTTTTTGCAACGACAAAACGTCAGGTGTAGCAATCCAATGATATTTTTTTCAACTCTTAACACTAAAGGCTTAGAGAGGATTATATGAACGCTGTGATGTTACCGTTTGTATGCTACTAAAAACACCCACAACCACTTTCTCCCATCCTTAACCCAGCTCGATAATTGCCAAAAAGTATAAAAAGATTTAAGTCCTTTGCCGTTCCCACCCGATCAATAAACCATGTCAAACACCAACCAACAACGCCAGAAGCCCCTGTGCCCTAAGTTACCCGGTAACCATCATCATTTTCTACCCAGCCAGCACAAGCAAAAGCAAAAAGGGACACAAAAATCAACCCGATAAAGGATTCCGTTTCAGGACTGGCAATTATAAGTTTTTCACTTTCACATCCACTCTCGGCCGAAGCTCTCTTCTTGATTTTGAAAACACCTGTGGTACAGGCTAACCTAGCCCACACCTCGTAGCACAGCTCAGATCAACCCGCATCCTCAGAACCAGACACCATCAACATCCCCACCACCTCTACCGCCAGTGACCATGGCAAGGATAAAGGTATGTACAAGGACGAAGGCTTGGATTTGTTTCGGGTGAGCTGGCAACGCCAACGGTGTAAACTGTACAAGTGATACATTGTGTAAGAAGTCAAGATTCAAACCCTTTCTTTATAGGGCACTATGGTAACTTTACGAATGACTTAATGAGAGTGCTTTGCTGTATATTTTTGGGGGTTTTGGGTTGGGTTACGTACAGGGTTGGGAATCTGACGATGGCGTTGGGATGGGGATAAGTGACTAAGAACATCAACAGAACACCACACAGTCTAAAGTCCCATTGGTAATATTTCGACTTGAACTACGACTAAGCACCTGCTAACCCATTAAATTTAGATGGTAGAGCGATAGGTAGGTATCTCTTCTTCATATACTCGAACCTATGGAATGGATAGGACATTGCGGACAATGGACGACACAATGTGCGTCAGACGGTTCATTAAATTATTTTAAATGGCCATTGGAGAGAACTGCGAAAGGATTAATTTTTAATCTTTATATGAAAAATGTGTAAGCAATATAATGGCTATGTGTGTTGTATGTATATAAATATACATAGCTCTATATAAAGGTGTATAACTTAGGGTTGTTAACTGTAAATGGAATAATGGAAAAGTATGGTTTCCAGGTATTATGGATGAGTTGGTTTTCATCCATAAGTATACGTATGCGATGGGAACTCTTAACGGCTGGGGCTGCAAATTGACGGTGAAAATGAATAATGCGTGTTTTTAGTCATTGTTTAGCTTTTTTGTGAGGTCGTAAAGAAAATACTAGAGATATAAGGGTTCTAAGTCAACGTTTTAAATGTATACATGTTGTTTGCTGATATTAATTAAAATGAGATGCAGATAAATACGAAAACTAAAAGTAAAAAAAAACTGGGATGCGACTCACACTGATAACTTCCCTGTAAATTTTTCTTGCTTGAAAGGTTTGTAGGTTTTCGTGTTTTGTTAAAAATGTTGTCAGTTGAATTATTCTAAAAAAATTAAAAATTATTTACAATATTTTGCATAAAGATTGATTTCAAAATCTATTTTTATTTGAGGGATATTTACCAACTTTAGTAGCATTTCCTTACCATTTCTTGGAGGTTTTTTTTTTTTATGAAAAAAAAAACTGACTGTTGGATTTTTATAAAAAATTTATCGAGATAGTTTAAAGCCAATAGTTTCATTTTTTAAAAAGATATTTGAGTTGAAAGCAAATTTTAATCAAGTGTTAGCATTTTTTTTATTTTTTTTTTTGTGAAAAAACTGTCAATTCGATTTTTCTCAAAATTTAACCGAATGTTTAAAACTTATTTTTTATAAAGTGCAAGTAATTAAAAGCCAATATCACACATTTTTTAAAAGATATTTGAGTCGAAAATCCATTTTCACCAAATTTTAGTACTGTGTTTTTTAGGTTTTTATATTTGTAAGAAACTATCAATTCGATTTCCGATTTCTCCATCTTTCTGCTTTATTATTTGAAGTCAATATCTCTACTGGTTCTTGAGCTATGGACGACGAAAACAAATTTGCGATCGTACGTACAGACGCACGCACAGACATCGCTCTAAAAATCTTTTAGACTCTGGGGACCTTGAAACGTCGAGAAATGTCAAAATTTTCAATTCGACAAATTTTACCCATTACAAAAACTTCGAATGGGAAGTTAATTAAGGCAGCGGCGAATAATGTTCAACAATTTCGTAAAATATTTTAAAAAGTTTAAAATTACTTAAAAATAAAATTCATAGATGACCCCAAAAAAGTCTACAAGAATCCGACGTGAGTTAAGAGAAACACGGAGTTTGTTTCAGTTTTTCACGTTTATCTCGAAAACTATTAGTCGTATCAAAAATGTTTGTTCCACAAAATTAAAGCTCATTAAATTCTATTAAAAAAGCTTTCAATAATTTTTTTCCTATCTCTAATAGTTTATAAAATAACTCTAGCGGCAGTGAAGAGAAACATATAGTTTTTTCGGTTTTTCGGGTTTATCTTGAAACTATTTGGCATATGAAAAAATTATCTTCTACAAAAAAAAGAGTTTTAATGAGCTTTAATTTTATCGAACAACATTTTTTGATACGACAAATAACTTTCGAGGTAAACGTAGAAAACTGAAACAAACTCCGTGTTTCTCTTAACTGCCGCCAGAGCTCACGTCGGATTCTTGGGGACTTTTTTTTGGGTCATCACCAAACATCCCTTAGTAAGTGTACCAAGTTTCAAAACTGTTGGATTTTTTTAGGTGAAATCCCTTATTAACTGGACTATAGAATTTCATAGACCTAAGAAATATGTTTCTCAAGATTTCGAGAAAAGGATTCGGACCATAAAGGTTGGAAAACAAATGGCTTTGAGGGGAGGAAGGAAGGGGAGGGTAGGTGAGTAGTTGCTTACTTCAATTATGTTTTAATTTTTAAAGCATTCAAGGCAAATGCAGTCACCTCGGACCCCCCAAAAAAAACTAAAAAAGTAAACATTAGGCTCATGCTACTCATATACTGTCTTGTGAGCTTTGATCCGCACAAAAAATCGTAGGTATAAAAATTACAAAGTGAATACAAAATGTATTTAGTTTGATAAAGTCAAATTTGTTATTGTCAAGACTTTAGCTTTATTTTAAGGAGAAGATTTTGTCATAAGATTTTAAAAAAATATTTCAGACAAGAGTCAAAATTTTCGCCCAATTTTTCACTAATTGAGGCCGTTTGTCAGCAATAACACGTAGAATATTCTAGTCTTCAAACTTATAACGACAGAGACAATGCTGAACAACTATGGGACGATGATTCTTCAAAGATGGAACTGACTGTTCCAGTTATATATTTAGTAAAAATGGAATAATTAAAGAAACCAATTCCGAAAAAGGTATAACAAGTTCAATGGAGCTGGTTGATCTGGTGCTGCAGCCGAAACCGGGGGTCCCAGCCAAATGATCATACTGAATCGTAATTTCAGGTACTTTTAAACCTCAACCAGCGGTATCACAGTATTCATTTTTATCGTTTTCACAGCTGGGAACCTTAACAGAATCCGAGCCTAAGTCACAAAAACATTACAAAAATCCTATGAAAAATCCGTACCTATAACTCAAAATCAACGCTTTACTCTTCAAATATCTGGAAGGTTTATGAAAACAAAGAATTGTAACGCCAAATAAGAATATTTCCAGATTTAAAAAAGAAAACTTCAATCATATGAAAGTGGGTCCATTCCCCAATAATGGACTGAAAGACAGGGCTTATATAAAATTATCTTACCGCAATAACATCGCTAGTATTTCCATCCTTCATATACATTCCTGATAGTTTGTTTGTGTTTCGCTTGTTATCAATGCTTCCACTGAATTTAAAATATAATATCTCAAATACTTGACTAGAGCGATTTAATGGGTTTTTATTTCAAGTCTTTAAAGCCAAAACAATAAAAACAAGAGAGAAGATTCGACGTAAGACAGTTACAATCGTAAGAGAATGCCATGTCCTTTTCCGATCGAGCCTATAACAACTTATTAAGGAGTCCTATGACAAGCGCACGCAGTTAAGCAACAGGCATACAAAGCGGCGCTGCAGTAGGACCATAGCTGCTGACGAGCTCTACGACCAGAAGAGGATTGAAGAGGCCTGGCTTCCTAGAAGGAAAAACGAAATGTGCGATCGAGAAGATACAGGGATGTCACAACAAGAATGGGGTTCGTAAATCTTATGAAAAGGTAAGGGTACCAGCCACGAACCAAAGCCTGTAAAGACGATCAGGGAAACACCGATTTAGAACCGAACTCTATGATGATAATATGGAAAGAATACTTTTCCAAACGGCGATATAAATCGATGACTTAGAATGGAGCATGCACCAACTTTTCAACAACTGGTCAGAAGACAGCATGCCTGATGAGTCGAACCAATGTTTGCCCAATACACAAAAAAACGAGATCGTCGGAATTACACCAACTAAATAGGCATCAGTCTAATAAACAACAGAAATAAGATACTTTCTGCCGTACTATATGAACGTCTGAAGCCGTTCGTTAACAACGTTATAGGCCCTTATCAGTGTGGCTACAGACCAGGAAACTCCACTATTAACCAATTATTCACATTACGGTAGATTTTGGGGAAAATCCAGGAACTTCAATTCGATACACTCCAACTCTTTATAGATTAAGCCCTCGCATCACAGCATCTACAGGGAAAGGCTCTACAGAGAAATGTCTAGTTTTGGCATCCCTGACAAACTTATCAATTCCGTTTGTGCAGAATGACGGTGGAGAATTCACGCTGATCTATCAATTTCAAAAAATATTCAACTTCTTCAACATCTTTCTGGAAAGAATTGTGCAAATCCAAGAGTCAACACTAGAGGCACAATCTTCTAAAGGTCCATCCAATTAATCGAATACGCCAATGTTATTGGAATCATTGGACATTGAACGATGACGTATTAAAGACTTCTCTCAGGCATCTCACCATCTAAAAGACACTCATCATACCGGTTCTTATTTATTGCTAAGGCCTGGGTGCTGTCAAAGAAAGATGAATTCTTCGGTTAATTTTTGGTCTTTTGGAGTGGAGGAGAAAATACAACTACGAACGGTACAGCGACACTGAGCTGGTCAAAATAATGAAATTCCCAACTACTTAGATGGCTGGATCATGTAGTGGAATGGAAATCAACACCCCAGCTCGGGAGATCATCTAATCCAATTCCGATTGACAGGCGGTAGAGCAGTAGAGGAAGGCCGCGACTCATGTGGCGTACGCAGCTGGGAGAGGACCTCAACCAACTTGGCGTTCGAAACTGGTGTCACATGTTGGTTGAGTCCCAAGTTCGCCCCGGACTGAAGAACCACCGTAAGTATAGGCAAGTATTAACAACGATATCAATTTACGCTTGGGTTGCCTACCCTTAACCGGGTCCTTAGGTGATATATACATTAATTATATTGCTAAACAGGAAAAGTTGGAAAATATCTCGCTTCCGCCTTTTTGTCTTTTGAATTTCGCAGCTATGTACAAAGTGCTACAGAGCTCGTATCTGGCAAAACGATGCTATGCTATTCGATATTGCGTTCAACAGTTATAGGCTTGTAAACATGGAGTTTACTAACGCCGAAATTTACGCTATTTTAAATGTTCTTCGTAAAAGGCAAATCCGCTAGGGAAACGTTCCGTGATATTAATTGTGTTTTGGGGAATGGTACTCTATCACTTTGAGGAATGGTTTCGACGATTCAAAGCCAGTGAAAACGACACCAGCCTACGGTAGATTGATGATGAAGAATACCGTTCAAATTATTTAAAACATTGACTTCCACCGGCATGTGGCAGCTCGTGGCAGCGCCCAGGAGTAAGTCTTTAAACCAGTTTAAACCTTCTGCAGACGGCTGGATACAAAAACAAAGCATGATGTTTTTGTGCCGCATAATTTGACGTTAAATATACCTTCTAGACCGATTCTACCCCTCCAATATGCTGATGAAACGGAACGAACTCAACCCTTTTTTGAAGCGGATGGTGTCTAGCGACAATAATTGATCCCATACTAAAACGGTCGTGGTCGAAGGCCGGTGAATCATCTCAAACAATGACCAGGCCGGCATTGACTGCCAGGAAGGTTTTGCTGTGTGTTTGATGGGATTGGAAGGCATCATCCACTATATGAGATGCTGCCATATAGCCAGATGCTTAATTCTACAACTGGACCGCATGAAGAAGCCGATCAACCAGAAGCATCCAGAATTGACCAACAGAAACGGTGTAGTGTTCCACCAGGATAACGGCAGACCACACACTTCGTTAATGACTTGTCAGAAGCTACGGGAGTTCGGATGGGAGCATATAGCCCGGACATAGCGCCAGGTGATTACCACTTGTTCCTGTCCATGGCAAATGCCCTTGGCGCTGGAAAGTTGAAAGTGGCTTGTGAAAAGTGGCTGTCCGAGTTTTTCGCAAATAAATAGGGGGACTTCTACGAGTAAGTTTCTATGAAGTTGCCGCCTAGAAGAAAACAGATTATCGACCATATTTGAACCAAGACCCATCACTGTAACACTTCATATAAAGCATTGAATAAATAGCAAAAAAGCGGAAGGGAGATATTTTCCAACCTTTATTTTCTGGCCCTATTGGATTTTTGCTTAAATTTCATTAAAATTGATTTTTCAAACTTTTTATTAAAATGTTTGTGTCCTGTATCCTTCGATATTCCGCAACTATTTCGGCTTAATTAAGCAGAAATAAAGCAATTGAAAACTTTCATTCTCCATAGTTAAATTCGAATCCTGCGAACGCACTTAAAACGTTTATGGAAGGGCATAACGTGTACATTTTGTAATGTTATGAATACAAAATTGCTCCATTTTATCGCGCATCATCGTTAGCCTGCTACTAATTAATCAAACATCAAATTAAGCATTCAAAAATCGACCGACCCTGAATGCTGCTAATGCTTAATGCGTATAAACAATTTCAATGCACGAATGAAAATGCAACTCACAACATCATCGCCATTATATACGATGTTTCATATTACTTTGCAAAGACCCTGCAGCCACTTTTGGCTTGACTTCAGCTTCTGGCGTTCATAATAATCGTTTCATTTAAACACTTTCAAAACTTGCTACTCTCTAAAAACAGCACCGCAATGCTACTTTTGGTCCCTAAACTATACATATAAACATACATCTCTAAACTTGCAATGCAATCAACAAGTACCTTAAACATTCGCGTACGTTCATACGTCCGTCCGTTTCCGGTTGCCAGAATATTACCCACTTCAGCCATCACACTCTGATTTTGGATTTGGACTTTTGCCATATCATATTGCTCCACAGTTACTATGCTAACAAAAATTGCTGCCACAGTTATGTACTTATCTGCTATAAAATGAAGCTGAAGAAGGAGGCAATTCTAAATCTGCTTAATGACTTGGATTGCAATATAGCTTCCTGTTTCTATAGCGAGATACAGTTATGCGAGTTTACAAATATTGTTGTTTGCAATTTCGTCCTGCTTATGCTGGACTTTTAATTGGGGGTTAATAACTGTTATTTCTGTAATTAAGCGCAAACGTTCGCACAGCTACTCGGATATAAGTAAAACATACAAAATGCACTTTCGGTGCGACTGAGCGCAGCGCCGCATTGCCAAAGGATAACATTGAGCATCGCGTTGGGAGTAAATTGAAATAATTTTCTGAAGTGGAAGCAATTTTAGCTTGAGGTTCGGTTTTATGATTTCGATAGGGATAAGTTCGTACGGGAGGAAAAAATCAACTTGCAGTTTTGGCAATGCAAACATATCAAGGATTTTGATTATTGTGGATAAAATAAATGTCAAAAATGTTGACGAAATTGTAAAATGTAAAACAGAAGATACTTTGAATAAATACTTTTAACGTAATTTCATGAAGATTTTTATAATTTTAATAACCATTTTCGTTTTAAATTTATCTGTGGATTAAAATAGCTATATTATTATTATCATGAAGTTACTGAAATCGGTCCGATTTGTCGAATTGAAAATTTTGACATTAATCGACGTTTCACGGTTCCTAGAGTCGAAATAAAAGATTTTTAGAAAGATGTCTGTGCGTTTGTGTGTACGTTCGTTTGTACGTCCGTACGTTCGTACGTCCGTACGTTAGCGACGTTTCTTTCGTCGTCCATAGCTCACGAACCAGCAGAGATATCGAATTCAAATACATTTTATCATATAGATAATAATGCAGAAAGATGAAAAAGAAGCTCTCAAGAGAATTGCGTAAGGTATTTTTTTACCATAGCAATTTAAAAAAAAATGAAAATTTTGCTTAACCCTAAAAATCTCACAAAACAATAACGCTAGAGACTTAAATTAAATGTTATATTATGTATTAAAAGAGATACCAAACAAATATATTTTTGGAAAAACTTCCAATTAACGGTTCTCTTATAAATACAAAAAATTTGTCACCTCGAAAATTTTACGGACAAAAACTGATTTGATTTCCAAATATTTGTGTAGAACGAAGAATAACGTTTTCAACATCTGGTAAAATTTTTAGAAAAATCGAATTTAAGGTTTTTTTTATAAAAAATAAAAACATTACAAAAATATTATTCGAAGTTGGTAAAATTAGATTTTCGACTCAAATATCTTTTCAAAAATTCAGATTAATTTTATCTCTCAAAAAATATTGTCTTTATCAAAAATTAATGTTCGGTTCTTGATAGCTCGTTAACAATAGAAGATGCTTACTTCAAAAAAGCTTCATTTATTCAATTTTATTTGTTTATATAAGAGATAAAAGCTTTTACAAAAATGCTACTTACTTACTTACTCAAGGTGGCGCTACAGTCCTGTGTGAACTAGGGCCTCACCCAACAAACTTCTCCATCTAGCTCAGTCCCCAGCTAGATGTCTCCATTTTCGCGCTCCAAGTTGGGTGAGGTCACCTTCCACTTGTGCGCGCACCTGATCCGCGGTATTCCTCTACTGCGCTGTCCTGTGGGTGTGGATTCGAAAACTTACCGGGCTGGAGCATTTGTTTCCATGCGCTCTACGTGAACCAGCCATCTTAGTCGTTGGACTTTTACGCTTCTGGCTAAGTCTACGTCGCTGTACAGCCCGTACAGCTCGTCGTTCCATCTTCTCCTCCATTAACCTTCGATGCATACGGGACCGTAGATCACACGAAAAACTTGTTTCTCGAAAGCGACCCAAGGAGCTTTCATCCACTTTTGTCATAGTTCATGCTACTGCACCGTATAGCAGGACGGGGTTGATAAGGGTCTTATATACCAACACTTTGGTCCCTCGAGAGAAGACTTTACCACTCGATTGCTTTCTTAGTCCAAGGAAACAGCGGTTAGCAAGAGTTATTCTGCGTTTGA
This sequence comes from Eupeodes corollae, assembly GCF_945859685.1. Classification (NCBI taxonomy): domain Eukaryota; kingdom Metazoa; phylum Arthropoda; class Insecta; order Diptera; family Syrphidae; genus Eupeodes; species Eupeodes corollae. Next base: position 100,684,114 of record NC_079147.1, read on the forward strand.
TCTCAGCGCTGGTGTTGTTTTCTGCGTTTACAGTGGAGCCTAGGTAGACGAAGTCCTTCAAAGTTGCGTCTGTTGATAGTGACGTTTTAACCAAGACGTCAGTGTTGTATGTCCTTTCTTGACGACAGCATGTACTTTGTTTTGCCTTCATTAACCGTGAAACCCATTTTTGCCGCCTCTGCCTCAATATTCACAAAAGCCCCATTGACATCACCCTGAGTTCTTCCGATTATGTCAATGTCATCAGCATGTGCCAGTTATTGGACAGACTCTTGAAAGATAGTGCCGCTAGTGTTGACGTGTGAGATCTGCACTATTCTTTCAAGCACGATGTTAAAAAAATCACATGACAGCGCATCACCTTGTCTAAAACCTTTTTTGACATCGAAAGGTTCTGTTAAGTTGTTTTCAACCTTTATGGAGCAGCGTGAATTCTACATAGTCATCCTGCACAAACGGCCTAGATTGACAGGGATGCCAAAACTAGACATTTCTCTTCGCACCTCGTCCCTGTAGATGCTGTCATAGGTGGCCATGAAATCGATGAAGAGATGGTGGCTGTCGATTTGGTGTTCTTTGGTTTTTTTTAAAGAATGTGTCATAGCGTCAATATTTGATCAACTGTGGACTTTCCTGGTCTAAAACCACACTGATAAGGACCTATCAGGTTGTTGACGATGGGGTTTACACGTTCACATATTACGGCAGAGAAGATTTTATAGGCGATGTTAAGTAGACTGATTCCTCTATAGTTGGTATAGTTTAGAGGGTCTCTTTTTTTCAGGTTCGGGCAAACAATACTGAGGTTCCATTCATCAGGCATGCTTTCTTCCGACCATTTCTTACAGATAAGTTGGTGCATGCTCCTAACCAACTTATTTCCAGCTGCTTTAAAGAGATCGGCATTGAAGCCATCTGCTCCAGTGGCTTTATTAGAGCTTAAATATGGCAATCTTTACTTCGTCTAAGTCGGGAGGACGGGATTGTTGGCTTTCGTCGTCTATATTGAATGGATCATCCTGCCTGACAGCGGAATTCAGTTCTTTGTCGCCGTTATACAGTCTGCAGAAGTGGTCCTTCCATATCCTCAGCATTGACTGTGGTTCGACTATGATGTTTCCACTTTCGTCTCTGCAGCCTTCGGTTCTAGGTTTATGTACCTGTGAATTTCGTTTCACCTGTTTATAAAACTTTCAAACTTCATTCCTGCTTTTAAACCTCACAATATCTTCAACCTCAGGCTTCTCATGCCCTTTTGAGAAGTCGGCGTTCCTCTCGCCTCTTCTGCTCATACAGCTCATGAGCAGCTCTTGTCCTTTTATGCAGCGCCGCTATGCGTACCTGTTGTTTGGCTGTATTTGCCTGCCGCACTCTTCATCAAACCAGCGGTTCCTTGTTGGTGGCTGTTTGAAACCCAGCACATCAGAGGCAGCTTCTCTGATTGCATCTTGGCAATGTTGCCACTGGTTTTCGATACATTGTGTTGTTTCGAGAGAGGTTACTTTTAACTCGGTCGGAAAAGGATCTGGCGATCTCTAGCGATTTTAGCCGTTCGATGTTGTTCCTTCTCCCAGCACCTCCCTGTTTTGCCTTGAGTCTGGAAATTCGAAGTGCTACCTTAGCTACAACGAGGTAGTGGTCCGAGTCGATGTTAGCTCCTCGTAAAGTTCGTACATCCATAATGCTGGAAGCGTGTCTGGCGTCGATCGCAATATGGTCAATCTGACGTTAGATTGATTTGGAGAAGTCCAAGTTTCTTTGTGGATGTTGAGGTGTGGAAAACGGGTACTTGCTACCATGACAATTCGCTTCGCAGCAAAATCTATGAGCCTGAATCCGTTGTCGGAAGTGTTGTCGTGCAGGTTGTTCTTCCCGATTATTTCACCAAAAATGTCTTCCCTTCCTAGCTTGGCATTCAAATCGCCCAGGACTATTTTAATATCGTAGCTAAGGCACTGCTCATATGTTTTGTCTAGGAGCTCGAAGAACATATCTTTGGTGGGGGCGTGCGCACATATCAGGCTAATGTTGCCGAATTTAGCTAACATTTCTGTGTGAAATGACCCAAAAACTCTCGAAACTATTGCATTTTCTATATTACATATTATGACATTTTTAGAAAACTCTAATAACTAAGATTGTCATTTTACACCTTCAAAGCGTAATGTAAGACTAAGATATACATTATGTTTTTTAAATTTTGTCAGCCTCCTTCAAATAACATAGAAGAACATTTTTAAGCGGTGCTCTATAGCTCATCTTTATGTTAAGTGTGTTACCCTAACCCTGATTAAAAGTCTGGATCCGCCCTTGACGACAGATTCTATGAGGTAAAATTTGTCATTATGAACTTTTTGTTGTTCAATCTGGTGTTCCAAAGGGTAGCCATCGTGGCCCTTTTCTCTTCACCCTGACTAATAACGATGACGTAACGTCATGTCTGTGCTCAAATAAAGATCTTATTTTCGCTGATTACATAAAGACTTTTAAAGTAATAAAGTCTACCCGTGATGCTAGTCTCTTACAGGCCGACATTGATAGTTTCACATTTTGGTGTGGGAAAATAGCCTAGCCCTCAACCCTAAAGCTACTTAAAAACGTATCGGTAGTGTATTTGTTTAAGGTGTGTCGCGACTTGACTTTTAAAGTTTACGTGTTAATTTTTGTTCCAACATAGAATTTACACATCACATTATAAAACCCTGGGTAAAGGAGTTAACTGATCCCTATGTTACTCTTTCTTTGTACAGGGTTATCCATTTTGAGGTTGAACGTTGACATAATGTAACCTAAATATTTTAGAATTTATTTCACAATTCATGTTTCAGCTCAAATGAAAAGGGTTTGTTTGGCTTGACATTATGTGTATGACACTACATCATTGTAATGACCACCGCGCGAATTGTTGCCATAATTTGACAATTACTGTATTTTAAATGCTCAAAAGTTAAAGGTTTATCTCCATAAACACGGTCTTCCGCGTAGCCCCACAAAACAACGTCCAGTGGTTTCAAATGGCATGAGCTTGGTGGCCAGTTGATATCGGCATGGTAGGTAGGTAGAAATGGCGATCTCAAGGCAACCTAGCCTGACATCCAATTAGCGCTGTAGTGCGCCGTTTTGATACCAAAAACTCGTTTGACCTTTGATTGAAAGGGATAGATTAATAGAGAAGCTTCATAGCGATTATGTTAGAGACATTTTGTCGCATTGAGAAAAAAGATTAGGTCTCTAATCTTTGTCTCAGATAGCTGAAATGGATTATCGTTTCACTTTCTCTTTGGTCACTACAGCTATGGCAAAAGGTGTTGTAAGAGATACCCAACTTCTCTGCATGAACTCATATAGGCCAATGTCCGGTACAAACCGCAACAATCCTGGCTATGTCTTGCCTTGGCCTGCATAGGAGATCGTTTGTACGGGTTTTGTTATAGGTGGGCCATATCTTCCTACATATAATGCAGTTGGGTAAATTGCTCCACCTTCGGTTTGATTCAGTTTGGTAGATAGAAAAGACTTTACCTTTCATAGCACCAAGAGGAATGTTAACCATTTCCGCAAGTGAGCTATGAAGGGCCGATCTTTGCCTGGCTAGCTCGTCAGCCCGTTCATTTCCCACGATACCACTATGACTCGGAACCCAGATCAGGGTGACACCGAGGTTAATATTCAGGTTCGCAAGCTCATTGCGCACCCGTCTTGTTGAAACCACATATGCGTTGCGCGACAGTTAAGCAATCTATTTTCGTAAATGTCTTACTTTCAACTGAAAAAAAATGAATTATCCTTTTAAAATTGCAAAATGGATAACTTACTTGATTTGG